>NC_136987.1:1182500-1365000 GCF_032717465.1 Coenobita brevimanus
TTGAGACGAGGAGGGGGTAGATTGAGATGGTTTAGGCATGTGGAGAGGATTGAGGACGACAGTGTGGGATGCGAAAGGTGAAAAGTGTGAACGTTGGGGGGGTTGGGTTGCAAGAGGCAGACCAAAAAAGGCCTGGGACGAGATCACAGAGTTTGATCTCATGGATAAGGTACTGAATTAGGGATGCTGCCAGAGATCGAACAGCGTGGGGAGCCGCCATTAAATGATCAAGGCCGAAGCTTGCAAGGATGTTGGGAGTCTTTATAAACGATACGATACGAATCTGTCATTATTTCCAGTGTTATAATTGTTTGTGTTCCTTGCGCTGTTAACAACCATTCCATTAGCAAGTCTAACCATACATGATTCCTACTGTCTCTCTCTTCCTATTATCTGGCCCCTTCCGTCCATCTTCCCTTTATCTTACCCCTTCCGCCTATCTTCCCTTTATCTGACCCTTGTGTCTCCCTCTCCCCCCCCAGGGCCCCCCGCAGGTGAGGTCAGAGAGGGTGCAGTGGGGTCGTGCAGGTGAGACGGTGTTGGTGGAGTGCCTGGTAACCTCCGCCTCACCCCGCTCCGTCACTGTTACCTGGACACACCTTGGGCAATTAGTCGATATAGGTGAGTCCGATTCTAATCCTATTCCTTAGCGATTTAGCCTCGTGTTCTCGGCGGGTAAGAAGGCTCCTATTAAAGCCAAAACAATTACAGTGTACGTGTTATGTAAATACTGTGGCATTAAAAACACAAGTAAAACACAAGCACTGAAATAAAACAGTTTTGGGAATGAAAACAAACAGGGTACACGTAAAACACGGCATACAGACAGACAGTAATGCAGAGACAAGTGACAGAACAGGATTTAAAAAAAACACTAGTACACAAACACAACTAGTATCTCTCTTACCCACTCACACACATACACATACACAGACGCACAGTCTCCAAACACGCGTAAAACTGGATTAACACCAGCGTTTACGAGAATATTAAATTACACACACACACACACACACACACACACACACACACACACACACACACACACACACACACACACACACACACACACACATGCCAATAAACAAGCTACATGACGTCCATACACGATACGTACACGCTGTAAATACTCGGCTGATATGGGTTCACACGCACGCACACATGACACGCACATAAACACTTAACAAACAGGATTCATGGCGCCCGTACACGACACACACACACACACACACACACACAACCTTCCAAACCCCTATCTTTCTCACCATCCCACCTACCCTATCTCATTGTCTCGCTTCCACAGATTACAGACGCTTAGAGAGAGACAGACAGACAGACGGAGACGCCCCACTCTACCCCTGACCCTTGTTTTCTCTCTTCCACAGATGACAGACGCTTTGAGGTGAGCGAGGACGTCACCAGCCGTGGTCTGCGTCACACCCTGGTCATCCACAACGCCAGACCATCGGATTTCGGCGCCTACAACTGCTCCGTCCAGAATGCCTACGGTTCTGACGTCTTCGAGATTATCCTTAACAAGAAGAGTGAGTTGATGGTTTTTTTTTTTTGTCCTCCCCGCTTAACTTGGCTGGTTTTGTGAGTTTCTTTAGTAGTTTTCATTTTCGCAGTTTTATCCAGGGCCGGATCCAGCATTTTGGAAAATGGAGGGGGGGAGTGGAGGGAGTGATAGTTGCAGAATTATCAGTACTATTATTTAACTTGTATTAATCGTGGGAGTACAGTAATACAGAGCAGTGGAAGTGGAATAAGACATTTATTGCATATATTTAGATAAATAACACTGTTCATTTATTATAAGTAATCAACATTTTGCTGAGAGTACAAGAGACGTAACGCCTCCACCTAAATCCGTGCCTTGTTTCACCTGCGTCACTCTCGTAGTTTATGTCGCAGTTTCGAAATGTTCAGACCTCCAGTCTTTTAGGCGTAATGTGTATACGTATTTTGTGAATTTATCTTAAATTCGGCCTTTTCGTTATGTAGTATTGTGGAAGCCGTTTCTTTAACACAAAAAAGGTCGTTTCTGCCTTGTGTCATTCGCATATATCCACCTGTCGCACATTAAGCTTTTACCTGTCATATTTTTTGACTTGTCATACTAATCACAGCAGGGAGTGAAAGATGTGTCAGCGAGAGACACTTCCCAGTAACACTCCTGTGCTTGTAAAGTATAACGCTGTAAGGGCTCCAGGAAGCACCATCATCATAACATCTAACACTGATATTCTCTTCAAAAATATTGTCGTGTTAAATTAAGAGACTGACGCAGATAATTCGATATGGTACCAGGTAAATTCTGAGTCATGGTATTGAACTGGTTACGTACGATTATATCACACACACACACACACTCTCTCTCTTTCCCCTCACAACTATCCCCCATTTTCAGTCAGTCTCTCACAAACGTCCAGTCTTTCACTGCGCAACTAACCCCTCCACTCCATCGATCAGTCTGTCTCACAAACATCCATTCTCTCTCTCTCTCTCTCTCTCTCTCACTCACACACAAATATCTCCCCCCCCCCCCACACACACACACTATTCCCTCCCCTCACACACACTTCGCAACTAACCTTCCCCTCCCCTCTCTCCTTCCCCCAGAGACCCTGCCCCTGCTGGTGATCCTGTGTGGGGTGACGGGGGGCATTGTGTTCGTCCTGGTGGCTGCCCTGATCGTCATTCTGTGCGCCAAGAGATCCGCAGCCAGGCACAAAGGTAGGGAGAGTGACGGCCAGAGTTTATCCTTTGTCTCATGCTGGATAAGTACGAGATAAAAGAGGGTGGTTGTATGTGTGTGAGAGAGAGGGAGGAAAAACTATTGTACCATGCTGGATAAGTACGAGTATAAGAGGATAGTTGTGTGTGTGTGTGAGAGAGAGAGAGAGTATTGTTTATCTGGGTAAGTACGAGATAAAAAGGGGTAACGTGTGTGTGTGTGTGTGTGTGCGTGTGCGTGTGCGCGAGAGAGAGAGAGAGAGCGCTACGTCCTGGCAGTGAAGGGACGGACGCGAAGCATCATGGGTTAATTAATAAAACGGTGAGGCAGCGAACCGTAGAACGTGATTTGCCGACTCTCGGTTAATTACACCCAAACTGATTCGGATACGTGATTAGGATGCTGATGACCCCCCCCCTTTCTCTCTCACACACACACACACACACACACACATTTTTCATCTGTCTATCAGTTTCTGTACATCACATACATATCTTTCCACTCCCCCTTCCTCTTTCTCTGATAGATAAATTGATGGATGAAAGTGTGTGTGTGTCACTTTGGACCGCACCTTGGAGTGGGAAAGGAGGTCTGGATGATGATGATGATGATTGGATGGTTTGACCTCACGTGTAATCTTTTGAGTAGTAATAATAATTATAATAATAATAATAATAATAATAATAATAGCCAATACACTCCGGCTCCCCTTTAAAAAAATAATGTGCGTCGTTCATCATGGCGTAATTAAGAACTTTGCACTCCTGCTGCTGCTCAGAATATAATAATAATAATTTTAAAAAGTTGTTTGAGAGATTAAATACCTCTAATTATCAGAATAAATGACAGGCCATGAACCCCGTCTTTAATGATACCAGGCAGCCACCAGTAATTCATTTATTTTTTGTTTCGGTGGGGATATAAAAGTTTTGTGGAGGGAGAGAGAGAGAGAGAGAGAGAGAGAGAGAGAGAGAGAGAGAGAGAGAGAGAGAGAGAGAACTGGGATAAATATTGACTTCAAAGGAGAATGTGTGTGAGAGAGAGAGGGGGGGGGGGCGCGTACACACACACACACTATTCATCACTCTAACTACCTCGTTCCCTCCACCCCAGCTTCCATACCCAAATCACCGTCCATCTTATATTTCTCTTAATTCTATACGCACATCACCTTCATCATCTTACTTCACTGCTAAGAGTAGTTACTCTGTTTTGCTCATCACACTTTGATATTAGTCTTGCTTCTTCCTCCTGTCATCATCATCACAACCATCACCTCCCCCACAACCTTCCTCCCCCTCCCCCTTTCTCTCTCTCTCTCTCTCTCACACACACATACACAAAACTTATAATCCCCCCTCATACCCTCCCCACTCTCTCCCTCCCCCCCTCTCACACAACTTTCCCCCCCCCCCCCCCCCCCGCTGTCTCCATCTCTTCCTCCCCGTCCCCTGTGGCCCAGAGAACATGCCTGGGTCTCGCGGGGATCGAACCTGCGTCGGTCGAATGCAGAAGCTGGGGGAACCTCAATCTGCATGACCTGGTTTTCCATCCCTGGCGATACTTTTGTTCTCATCCATCCCTACCACCATCATCACCACTGCGCCTATCGTCACCACCTGTATCATCACCACTATTAGCATCGTCACCAGTACACCTGTCATTACCGCTTCAGCCGTCATCACCACTACACCTATCGTCATCACTAAAGTTATCATCGTCAGTTCCCGTATTATCACCGCTACAGCTGTCATCACCAGTACACCTATCGTCACCAATAGCTATCATCACCATTACCAGCATCATCACCACAACGGCTCTTGTCACCACTGCAGCCATCATCACCACCAGGATCATCACTACAGCTATGAGTATCAGTATCTTTCTGCGCCATGACTACAACACTCACCAGTATCACCACTACCAATACATTCACCATCACCACTACTACTAATACCTTCACTCACCATTACTTTCACGAAATCTGCTTTTCATCACTACCAATAATGTCACCACCATCACCACCACAGCTCCCTTATTATCACCACAACCACCTTCACTACTACGATATCTCATCCCCAGGAACTATAAAATTACTGATCACCACTACAGATTATTAACCTAGCCTCACCACTACCCCCCTCCCTTGTTCACCACCATCCTCATCACTCTGCCACCCTCCACCAGCGTCATCACCTCCACGCCACCTCTCTCCAACCATCACTGCCTATCACCATCACAGTCCACCATCATCACCACCTCGACTCACGTATCAGTGTATCAACTAAAACTGACATCCACCACAACCAACAACCACTTCTACCACCATTTGCCACCACAACCAGTACTACCGGAACTACTACCATCAAATCAATGTCTCACCACCACCACCACCAAATCAATGCCACTCAGAAGCCCAGCCAATATTGCCACACTCTACCATAATCCACCACTCAGATCAATGTCTCTACTACCACCACCTCCACAACTGCGTAATGCCTCTCGCTACCACCACCACCATCCACATGGCTATATATTCCCTCAGCAGATTGTCTTGTACGATTTATTCTCGCCAGTACCACACGATTTTATTAACAATAGGAGAGACAGACTGTCATAGGCCTAAATGCTGGTACGATGAAGGTTATATTGTGTGTGTGTGTGTGAGAGAGAGAGAGAGAGAGAGAGAGAGAGAGGAAATTACATCTCCCTTTTTCTCTTTCCTCCTTCCCCACTAACCCTTTCTTCATCATTCCCTCCTCAGACTCCAAAACGGGTCTGCCAGAGAAGACAGTGGCTCTCCAGATGAACGACCAGAATTCCACTGCCAATGAGTCTGATCTTAAGGTAGGAGACAGTTCTATTTACTTATATGTTTTTTGTTGTGTTCATTTTTTTTTTCCTGTATTATATGCTGTTCTCTCTTCTTCACTTACCTTCTCTCTCTCTCTCTCTCTCTCTGGCTGTTTCTCCATATACAGTGTATATATATATTTTCTTTGTCGTGTGTTTTTGCATTTATCTTATACAGTATTTGCCAAATGTTACTGATGATAATTGATGAATTGTGGTGAAGGATGAGAGCATGTGATGATCATGATATGACGATGATATATAACGACTGATGTCACAAACTTTCGTCAATCTGTTCTTAAAATGCCTACTGAACATACTTCCCACACACATTACCCTCACTCACCACATACTTTCTTCTGCTCAGTCAAATCATCACATACTTTCATCCCTTCCCAATCAAATCCTTACATACTGTTCATACTCATCTCAGTCCTCACACACTTTCTTCCCTTCTCAGTCCAGTCCTTACATTCTTCTTTCAGTCAATCCCTCATCCACTTTCTCCCTTCCCCAGGTTGAGCTGGACCAACGCACAGGGTCGTCACTGAGCAACAAGGAGGGTGGGGAGCTGGAGGGGGGGTGGGGGTCTGGGGAGAAGGATGGAGGGGAGCATCCAGCCACTCCCAACTACCTCACCTCCACCAACTCATACCTCTACCCAGACACCTTCACCGGCATGCCACTCAAAATCGTAAGAACGAGAGAGAGAGAGAGAGAGAGAGAGAGAGAGAGAGAGAAGGGGGAAGCTGCTGTAACAAACGACCTGAATAGTGCGTGCGTGTACTGTATTTAATATTTTACCTACGATTACGTTTTGCAGGAAGGACAAGGAAATGACTGGTTTATGCAGGAAGGACAAGAAAATGCCAAGGGTAGAATCATCCTGTCTGTTTGTTTTCCCAGCCAGAAAATAAACCCTCTTTCTTGCAAATACGACAAGGAAAAAGCAAGGGAAAAAAGTGAGGTGAGCAGACACTTTCCATGTCTCTCGTCTTTGGGGGGGGGGGGGGGACAGGGAAAGAAGAATGTAGTGTATCCAGCTTCCTTGTCGCTCCTGCAAAAACGAAACGGAGCTCGAGCTCTAGCGGCCTCTATTCATTCCTTTATCCCCGAGGTCCCAGCCTGTGACCCGCAAATCGTCTCAGATGAAGTAAATCTAAACCGTCTCGGGTGAAGTCAATCGTCCAGCCGTCACACCAAACCCCAAGGCTGTGCAGTGTGTTATAAACGAATCACCCTGGAAGAGATGGAGGGATGGAGTGGAGAGGTATATGAGAAAGCGGGGGTTTAAGCTGGGGGGGGGGGAGCGCAGCGAAATGTCGGGGGACAGGACGGCATGGAGGCGATTTGTTTATGGCCACCCTTGACGGGATTAAGGCGTCAGGTTATAGACAGATTTCTGTGGCCGTCAGACAGGCAGGCGTCATTCATTTGCATGCTGACTTCATTAGCAGCTTTGTACACTTGTTAAAGGGACATTTTTTGTTTTCTTACAAACTTTACACGACCATGCTTAATAATGTTAAAGAAAAGTAATGTGATGAACAAGAATAAATAAGTCTACAAAAAAATAAACAAATAAAAGATAATGGGACTGAAGCGGTTGTCCTAGTAATCCTAATAACATGTAATGTGGTTGTCGCCGCCACCAAACCGATATATTCAGCTCACACGAGACACATCTGATCCTGACGCCTTCATTAGTGTGTTTGTCCACTCGATAATGTACTGCCTCGGTTTTTAGGATTTAATTTATTGACTCGCACGCCTTATTTATTATTAATTGAAATGTTTTATCACAGAGTTTTATTTTGCTATTTCTTCCGAATGATTTTTTTTTTAACTCTACTACTTTCATTCTTTACTCTTGTTACTTTATCATATTTTTGTGAAGGAACTTTTTCCTATTATTCCCTGATTATTTTTTTAAAGGCTTTACCAATACGAATTATTCTGTACTGAAATTTAATACTGCTGTCTGCATTCTCACATTTCCTTCTCCTCACTTAATATTCCCTTACTTACACACTTCCCCCTCTTCTCAACTCTTTTGTACTGTATCTCCTTCTCTTACTCCCCTTACACTTTTCTCCCTCCTCTCAACTCGTCTGTATCTTTCCTCTTCCTCCTGTTACCTCCAACTCCCCCGTCTCTCCTCTTACAAACACTGAATTCTCACCTGCTCCCAGTCTCCACTTTACCCCACCTCATTCACTTATCTCTGAGCTCACCTAAATCCTCTCACGCCACCCCACCCCCCTTCTCTCCCTTTCTCAGGACACACCTTTTACTTCTCACTAACTTCTCTCCAGCTTTACCATCACCCGCTCGTCTCTCTCTCAATACTCAGCTTTCTTTTACTCCTCACTAATTTCTCCCCAGCCTACTATCACCTGCTCCTCTCTCTCTGAATCTGTATTTTCAGCCTTTCCTCGTCAACGTACATGTGTTCTCATTCCTTCACATCTCAACAGAACGGTCACCTTAGCAGCAACGGTGGGGGTCTGTCCTACGGTAACTACGCGGACCACGCAGCGCTGACCACCACGGCACCTACAACGCAGTCCCCCCAGCAGCAAGGACCCCCCCAACAGCAGCCCCCCACTTCACCCTCTGGGGGTTATGCCATGGGGGTGGGGGGGTACACTCACTCCCCTCCGTCTCAGCAGCATCCCATGTACCCCAACTACGACCCCGCCACCACAGACGCCTACAACCACGGCTACAACAATGGCTTCCCCAACTACAAGAACACCACCTCCACCCTCCCGCTTTCCCTTCACGTTACCTCCAGAGGGAATGGAGGGGCCGGAGGAAACAGTGCCGGGATGGGAGGGACGCAAAACGCCACCTCCACCATCCCCAGGCTAGGCATCCCCGTGGACCCCAGTCAGTACATAGTGCCACCCAGAACACAGGTGATGCAGGGCGCCCTGGCCACGCATGTCTGATCCGCGGCTGACCCGGACAGACAGACAGACTTGTAAACAGACACGTGAAGGTGATAAACGTAACAGACAGGCGTGGGTGACAAGTGTAAACAGACGGCAAGGGTGATAGAGAAATACAGACTCAAAAACAGACAAGCAATAGTGATAGAAATATAAACAGAGAGACAAGGGTGATAAGAGAAACATGAAGATTTATAGACAGACAGGGAATGAGTGTTAGAAATATAAAGACGGGCAAAGGTGGAAAGAGTTATTCAGACAGACACGAGTTGTAAGAGAAGTGTAAACAGCTGTATAAGGTAAGATTGTGAAGTGCCGGCAACCAGTGCGAGAAGATTTGCCAAGATAGTCGTAAATTGTAAAACTTTAGTATTGAACGTGGTAAATGAGAAGACTGGCTACTGGAAGGAATGATAATTGAGTTGTTAATAGACTGATCAGATAACTACAAGCATACAAAGCTGAAAGATTACTGATACTCGTCACTGATAAAAGACATTAATACTCGTGAGTGATGATGTTTGTAAAAGACAGGGGTGGCTGACTGGAAATGACCCATCCCTCCTGTGAAGTTCAGCAGATGAAGTATTGCTAGAGGTGTAGCATGAAGAGCTGCCAGTTTCACATGCTACTTGAAACTTACAGATGCTGACTGGTAAACAGGAGAGTGAATAATGAAAGGCAAATAAATGAAGATAAATAAATAAGCTCTCTTGCAGTGGTGAACGATCAAGAAGCATAGTAAGTGAAATAGCTAACAGTTTCAGTTCCGTCATGAAACTGTGCCACTGTAAAGGAGAGTATGTCATTGAAAGGTACGTGAAAGCTGGTTAGCCAGTGGTACTGTTATATCTTCATGTGAATAAGAGTAACAGCAAAAAGTGAAGGTAAATGATAATGTGATAATACGAAGTCGAAAGGAGGGTACGAAAAGAAGTGAGGTGGAAGTGATTAAAATTGACCATGGAAATATATAGAGCTGAAAAATATGTACAAAATGGGAAAGGAATATGAAAAAGATTAAACTTAAACCATGAAATATGTGTACAGAAAAATGTAAAGGGAAAATGAAGGTGAAATGATTAAAAAAAATGAAGGTAGGTGATGTTTAGTTCAGAGATATAGAAGGAAATGAATTGTGTTTGTGAGATAATATGGTAGCAAAGAATGGTGATATGATATGCAATTTGGAAAAAACAAGTGAGGTGAAAATGAAAATACAGCAGTGAGATGGGAAGATATGCAGTGATACCGGTACGTTATATAGGGAGTGAGAGGAATGTGAAGAAACAGAAAATATATGCAATGATATATATAGGAAAAAATAAATAAATAAATGAAGCTGAAAAATTTGAAAAACTAAAGCAAGGCGTTGTGGATTTAAAAAGACAGATGGAAAGACGTACAGCTGAAGACATGTAGAATAAAGTGAAAATGAAGATAGCAGAAAGAGGTGAAGGTGAAGATAGGCAGAAAAAATGGAGATATGCGGAAAGATGTGAAGATGAGGAGAGTAAAGATGAAGATATTCAGTTAAATCATGACCAAAAACTTGTGATTTGGTACCGTAAAGAAAAGAATAATGAGGATGTGTGTCAGAAAATAGAAAAAAAATATGTGGCTGAAAAGATATATGCAACTGTACCCGACAGATAATTTATAAGACAAATTTTATTACAAGTTAGATTATTCCAGCTGACCCAAAACGAGGAACAAGAAGACATCCCCTTCCCTACGATGACGATTTTTCATTTTATGTTCTGGCTACGAACAGACGATTTTATTCAGCTTACAAACGACCTTCTTGTAAGGCACTATTATTAGTTTACTCTCTTGCACTCAAAACTACGATAGGAGGCTGGCAGAGATCGAGAAGCGATTTATCTTATCGAACGACCTTTGGTACTACGAAAGGTTTTATTATTTTCTCCAATGGACTTGTTAAAATAACTACGAGAAGGGAGCTGCCAAAGTTCAAGCAGCGTGGAGAGCCGCCATTACGTGCCCAAGGCCGACGCATGCATGTTGGAGCCCTATAAACGATACGAAGTCCTTAACACGTTCAGCCCCTTCTATTCGGTAACTTATTATTACATAGTATTCTTGCCAGACGATTTTGATTGAGCACAATAAGAACTTCTAGTAATGGAGGGTTTCATGGAGGCTGTTGTATGTTTCAAGTCCCAAACGTACCTCTCTCAGCTGGATAAAATCGTCTGGGGACACCAAAAATAAAAATAATTCGCCCGTAAGGTTATCAGTAAATGTAACTCCGAAACGATTGAGATATGGACCCTAATTGGTACTTTTTTTTTTTTTTTAATTCTCTAATTTATCAGAAGTTATGCCCTGTCCTCCCTGAACACCCTTTATATCCATTCCAGAATATATTTCAACTATCCCGTCCCTTTCTTTCCCCCCTTCCGTCCTTCACTTCCTTTTCCATATATTTCCCCCAATCCTTATTCTCCCATTCCATCACTTACCTTTCCCCAATCTTACTTTGTTTTCCCATCCTTTCAATAACCTTTTAAACCAATCTCCCCTTATTTTCCCATCCTTTCATTTACCTTTTAAACCAATATCCTTCCTCATACCATGCCCCAAATTTCCTTCATTCACCTCAATATCCCTTTACATAAGCTGTTTTATTTAGTTTACTTGCCTCCCCCCGTTCCGATAACTTACCTTCCTCCTTGATTGTTATTTGCCTCCCCCCGTTCTTATAACTTTCCTTCCTCCTCGATTTCTCTCCCTTCCTCCTCGCTTATCGTTTTTCTCCTCCTTCCCTTTCTGAACCTCCCATCCCTCTTCCTTTTCTTCCAACTTTAGTGTCCTTCCCTTTCAGTTCTCTATCTCCTTAATTTATTTTCCTTTTCCTTCCTCTTCCATTTCCCCTTCTTCCCTTCTCCCTTTCCTCCAGACACACCTCTCCTTCAGTTCCTCTTGCCCTCTCTCTCCGCCCTCTTCCTTTTCCTCCTCTAACCCTCCTCCCTCTTGTCTCCTGTCTTAAAAATGGAGAGTTTTTCTTGCCGTGTTGTGATTGCAAACTGCAGCCACTGCTCTCTCTCTCTCTCTCTCTGGCTGCGATAAAATGAGAGCGAGGGAACTTTACTCTCCTACCTCTTTGTCAACCAATTGGTGTGTGTGTGTGAGAGAGAGAGAGATTCTTCCCCGTTGCCTTTTACCATTCTCTCCCCCTTCTCTTAGCCTAGTATTCTCTTGCTCTCTATTACTTCACCTATCTTTCTCTCCCTCCCCTCTTCTACTCCGAACAACCTCTCTGTCTCTCTCATGCATCACTGAGAATAAGAGGCGCTTTACTTTCTTCCCTTCCCTTTCTCTCTTCTTCCATCTTTCCTTGTATATCCCTCAATCAGTATAAAAGGAAGATGGCTTTTCTCTCTCTCCACATGTTCTGTTTTCTCTCTTTCCTTACTTTCTCTTGCCCTTCCCCCCCGAGTTCTTTTTCTTCCCTTCCTTACTACTCTCCTCCTGTCCTATCACTTCCTATTCCAACTCTTCGTTTCCTTACCTATCTTTTCGTTCCCCGCTTTCCTTTCGTCTCCATCCCTCTTCCTCCAACCTTTCTTCTCACTGTTCATTCTGTCCCCTCACTCTCTTCTCTCCTACCTTTCCTTCTCTCGCCTTTCCCTCCTTTCCATTCCTACTTCTCTCCTCTTCCATTCCTACTCCACGTCTTTCCCTTTCCAAACTCCCTTCCCTTCCTACCCCCCTCCTCTTTTATTCTTATCTGCCCCCATTCCCCTCCTACTCTCCCTCCCCTTTCCTTCGTACTCTCTCCTCCCGTTCCTGCTCCCTCCTCGTACCTACCCTCTTCATTTCCATTCCTGCTCCCCTTCTTTTCCGCCTTTACTTGAACAAAATCATCAGGAAACAGCAAAAATAAAAAAATTGCGTCATCGGACTGAAGGGGAAAGATTGGGAACTGGAAGGGTTAGATGTATCATCTATTAATTCCCCTAAGCGTCACTCAAAGCTGAATAAAATCGTTC
Source organism: Coenobita brevimanus (assembly GCF_032717465.1). Lineage (NCBI taxonomy): Eukaryota > Metazoa > Arthropoda > Malacostraca > Decapoda > Coenobitidae > Coenobita > Coenobita brevimanus. The sequence goes on from NC_136987.1 coordinate 1,195,061, forward strand.
TCCCCCTCTCTTCCTCCAAGCTGAATAAAAAAGTTCACTTCCATTAATTCCCTTGTTTGTTTCTCTCATTAATTCCCCAGTGTTTCTTTCTCCCTCCTTCCCAGCTGAACAAAATCGTCTGGAGTAAGCAGGAGTATAACAAAGGGGTCATGGTACTGAAGGGGACTGTGTGGCTGTCTCCCCAGGTGGCTTTCTCTATGTATATCTCTACTCTAGCCATAAAGTAATACATACAGTGTTTGGACGTTATATATACTATACATAATTATATATAAATACAGAAAGCTCGTCAGAGTAGCCGGTGATATTTCCATGTATAAAGAAAAATGGGTTATGAATACCTCCACCACCACCGATGCATACATATACATTTTGCTTGTATACTTGTGGGAATACATACATACATACCCCGTACTGTACATACACATACGCCCTGACTTTCATACATAATCCACCACCACCACCACCACCACCGATGCATACACATACATTCCCTTGCATGCATACCAGTGGGAATACATATACATACTACTCTCTTGTACACTGAAATACAAGCCTGTACCTTAGCTGTGTACATACATACGTACATTCACACTGCTTACACACACCCTGGCTTTAATACACGCATCTTTGCTTGTGTACACACAGATCCACGGACACTTACCGGCATATATACTAATACACATAAACCCTGGCTTGTACACAATGGAATACATACATACATATTCGTACACGGGGGGTTGTTACTTGCTGTCAGGTCACTTTGTCACCCCCCTCCACTTCCCCTCCCTCCTCACTGAACAGAACCCCTTCAGTACGGTACTAAATAATATTATCATGGTACTGAAGGGGTTAATGGATTTTTAACTCCTTCAGTATGATATATTAAATCGTCTGGTGCTAGGAAGAGTAAAATTTTTGTCATCGAACTGAAGGGGTAAAAATATACCGTCCCTCTCACCCACTCCCTCCCCTTCCCCCCTCCGTTTTCTACGCCTTCCCCCACCTCCCCTTCACCCTGTCCCCCCTTCATCTCCTACTCTTTCCCCTCCCTTCACCTCCTACATCTCTCCCCTTCCCCCCTCCTCCTCCTCCACACTACTCGCCCTCCATTTCCTTTGAGTTAATAAGTAAATACGACGAGAATCATACAGGTACTGCATTTACCTTCACGTTGTTGTTGTTATTATTGTTCATGTTATTGGGGCAAAGGGTAAACAAGTGTTAGAAAACGGGGTGAGAAGAATGGTGGACTCTTCTAGTTTTGACAGCCCGGTTAAAAGCTGTATTGCATATGCTAGTTATAATTTTTTACGTGATGGTTATAATCTGTTAGATATAATATTGATATTACTTTTGCCTTATAACCAGATTTACTAGCAATATCCACATCAGTTATACATACTCATACTGGCAAACTGGTACACACAAAGTTATCTAACACAATCCTACATACATACATGGACACGCACACACTGATGGTAATTACACACACAAACCTGCATTTTCATGCCAGTAACCTTATGTACTGTGTACATTGTTGAAAGAGAGAACGAAGTTGCCGAAGCAATACACATTTTAGCGCAAGACAGGGAGTGTTGTTTATATAGTGAGAGATTTACCTGACATCCGGATTGAATTTTTATATGTACTGAGAGTTTGGGATGCATCTTCATACGGCTTCGGAGGTTCAATGGCAAATCTTCCTCTTGGTTTATTTTTGCATGATACGGTAATACTGTGTTTTGGGGGGAAGCAGGGTTGTGATGATGCCTTTCACGTGTTATTTATGCAAACTGTGTTGATATGGAGATCACGAAAGGACCCTAGATAATATTAAGGTGTGATGAAAATTTTTTATCCCACTTTGTGTTATTAAGGTAAACTGAAATACTAGAGCAACAGCACACGAAAAACTTGAGACCGAAAATAAAGAGGAGTTATTAAGAATAAGACGTCCCCTCGCTCAGTGGGTCAAAATGTGTAACAGGAAAACAAATCGCCGAGGAAGAGGTGCCATGGAACCTCTGCGCCCACGAGAATGCAACCCCGTTATACCTATCTATGCTAATCAGAGTAAATCCTATGATAATAGTCCCCTTTACGTAAAACACGAGTACCTCATCGTTATGTTACAGAAAAAATTATACCTGTAGATAAAATTACGTGTTTTAATACGGTGATAATTACAGTATATCCGGCATTTTGTATGTAAGGAAATGTAAATCCTTTCACTACGATGACATTTTCAGTTACGGTGTGTTTTTGCCAGCGATACAATTTATTCGGCTTCACGAGACAGAATTCCAGAAATAGTTTTCCAATTTTAATTTGGTCTAAAATTACCATCTCTCCATCTTGAATGACCTGTTTTAACAAGAGATAAGCACTAGAAAAAGATGGAAGTCACAAAAGCTGCAATCTGACGAAACTCTGGACCAGGTTAAGATGAAAGTTACAGTAATTCCATCACATTCCTAAGTCTCCTAAGCTGAATAATACCCTTTAATGGCACGAAGAACTTAACAGATCATCGTAGTGAAGGGGTGGATAAATGTGGCTGGGGAGGATTGTCACTACAGAAAATTACTGAAGGTTTGATGGTCATTTATTTTAATTACCTTTACAGTACGAGGAGCTCATACTCAAGCTGGTTTAGTAACTGTCTGGTGATAGCAACATGATATAGGGTGGTGTAGCTATAACACTCCACTAGGCTTCATCTTGTGTTGCAGGGACGGCTGAGTCTGCTGGTGTGGGTTCGGATGTAGCAGAGGGTGGGAAATGAATAAATGAGGGAAGGTAGACGCTGATAACGCTTGGGAAATGAACAAATGAAAGTAGACATTGATAACTGACAGCCGTCCCCCGCAACACACAAGAAATGGAACAGCGTTAGGTATGGGCCACCCCAGATAATACTAGACATCATCGTACTGAAAGGGTTATAACGACCGTCCTTAACCTCTTCAGCACGATGGTTCTTAATACGCCAGACGGTAGCAAGAAGTCATCGTACTGAAGGGTCAAAGGTCACAGCATCAGCTATACCGTGTGTGTGTTTGTCTATCAAGTATCATACCCATCCCCATCACCGACCCCTCCCCCTCCCTTTCTAAATCCTTTCCTCCACCACCCCCTTCCCCTTAATCAAACCCCCCCTTTCTTCCTCCTCCCCTCAGTTCTTTCTGCTTTTCTCGTTCTTTCTCATTCTCCCTCTCAGCATTTCAGTTCCTTTCGCTTACTTGTCTTCTCCCTCCATTTCTCCCAGCTTCTGCCTCTCCCTTTCTCTCCATTCACCTCGATTTATTCTTGTTTCCTCTACCTCGCCTTTGCTGCTCTCTTGTCCATTATTCTTTTCTACTCTTTTGCCTTCCTTCCCTTTCTGTATTCATCTTTGTTCCTCGTCCTATCCATTTATTCTTCGTCCTCTATCCCTTCTTCGTTGCTTATATCTTTATTGATCCTTCGATCTCTATTTTTATTCAGCTTTCCTTTCATCCATTTATTCCCTACCTTTCGTCCCCTCTTTCTTTATGGTTTTGTTCACTTTCCGTCTCCATCCTCTTTTGTTTGTTTTCGTCTCCCCTTCTCTCTCTCAGCTTGTCTGTTTCCATTTTTATCCCTTTGCCTTCCTTGCCCGTGTTGCTTTTGATTTTGTGGCTTCCTCATCCATCAATCTTTCTCCTTTTCGGTATTTCCTTCCTCCATTTACTTACCTTTCTTCATTTTTCTCCGATTTCGTTTATAATTTGTTCTCTTTCCTTCATTTGCTACCGTCATTCTTCATTCCTCCTCCTCCCTCTCTCCCCATTTATTCCCACATCCTCCATTCTCATCCTCCCCTCCTCCCATCAACACCTCACCTAGTCTTCCTTACTGTTTGTCTACATCAAAACCCATCTGTGTACACGTGTGCGTATGTATGTGTGCGTGTATCGTGGAATATTAAGATCAGTCTCTCTCCCTCTCATCTTTTACATCTGTTCGCTTTCACACTCCCTCACTTTAATCGTTCACTTTATTTTTTTTTTCCCTCTCTCTCTAACCCGTCAACAAGTTAGAAAAACATGAATTCTTCGTCTCTTATAAAATCACCCACCAGCCTAACGAATAAATAACAAGGTGTAAAAATAACAGTCCAGTTCAGAAAAACCTGCCCACAATAAAACGTAAAAATAATAGGCAGGAAATTATGGGAGCTAATAATACTGTAAAATTTTAAATTGAAACCTCTCCAAGCTGAACAGGTTACTTAGAAAGTCCATACTCCTGAGGAAAATATTATTCCTCTCCCCACCATGAATATATAAACTCTAACCTCTTCCCCCCCCCCCCCCTTGTAATACGAACCGTCATAATTCCACCCCGACTCTCAAAGGAGGAAAAAAATGGAGGGTTTTGGTCTGACGAATCGGCATAGCAATCACCCGGATATAATAATGTAACCGAATTACACGTTATATCATCGGCTAACGGGACATTATATCGCCACTTCCCAGTACACCAGTGACCGTATTTACAATGAGTCTCGGCCTTATCTTTTTTTACGATGAATATGTCCGCACCAATCAATTATCTTCAGGAATAATTTTGAGTTCGTTGTATATCTTCAATGTTGAGTCTGGTTTATCTGTGAATTGTTAAGTATATACATGAGCGAAAACCTTGTACGCGTGGTAACTCTTGTAATTCATGGTAACAAGACTCGTCTAGTGAGTCATTTAAATTCATGGAAACGAGTCGATGTTATTTAGAGAGTCGTAGTTGAATCTAAAAATATAACCCATCTCATGCATAACAGGTTCAAGGAACTGTTTGTATAAGGTCCCTGGTGTATTCCACGTACTGGCTAACGTATAAAGTGGGGAGACCACTATAGTAAAGCAATCAGTTAAATCTATCAAGTCCTATGAGATCTGTCTGTCCCTAACTGTGTAAAAGCGATTGTTAGTAGGTAATAAGAATACGAGAATACATCGAACGAAAAGGGTTAAATGGAGAAATGCTAACTCCCTTCTCTCCCCTCAATATGACAGATGGACTTTCCTAAATTGAATGAAAATATTAGGGAGGTAACGAGGAAAATAAAATGGAAAAATTGCCACTGTAGTGAGAGTAAAACAGGATTATTTAGGCTATTGTCATCTAGGGTGTGGCTCTGGGTTTATGTGCATTAGGATGATAACTGTGTGTGCCGTGTATAGGAGTGACGCCTTTGTGGTATTTTAGTATTTACAGTTGGAATGAAACATGCGAATATTATCTAAAAATCACTTATGAATTAAATAGCTGGAAAAATATAAGCCCATGGATTTGTGTGAGGGAGAGAGAATATGTTGTAAAAATTTGCGAGAGAAAATTTACCTTCATTCATGAATTTTATCTACGAATATACGTGTGTGTCTGTGTGTGATTACGTACATGTCCATCTCTAGATTGTGGTGTCTACTTTAGCTATTTCCTGTGTGTGTAACTGTTAGCGTGTGCGTTTTACCATAGCTGCTGTGTACGTCAAGACTAGACCGTGGCGTGTACATATAGAGGTGTCTTAGTGCGTGTGTGTACGAGCATGTGCGTGTATGTACGTCATCCTCACTCTTTACATCATCACATATCTGTTGTACATATCATATTTGTAATTTTTTTTGTACATAAAACTTACGAGTTGTAATAAATATTTTTCTACACAAAACCCCTGCTTGTTTTTATATCCTATACAGAATAATAATGTCGCCCTGTGTCCTTCATAGTTTCTTCTCACTCTTTTATCTCATCTATTTTCTCCTTCCTCTGGTGATAACTCCCAAACTCACTCAATTCTCTCATTCAAAACTTACTTTCGTCTTATTCCAATCTTCTCTCCCTCTCCTCCATCTATGTTATTCCCCCCCCTTCACTTTCCCTCCAGCCTGGCTCTTCCTCCATCTTTATTTAAACCCCTTTATCTTGTACTTTTTCTTTCATTTTTCCCCTCCCTCATCCGTTTCCCTCCAGCCCTCCTTCCTCCCCTCTCCATTTTTCGCTCTTCCTCCTGTTCCCCCATATTCTCCCATCCTCCTGCATTTGGTTTTTCCTTACTACTACCTTCTCTCTCCGTTTTCTTGGCTTCCTCTTCAGTTTCTCTCATTTTGTCCTATGTATATATTCTGTTCACCTTCAATTTGAATGACTTTATATATATATATATATATATATATATATATATATATATATATATATATATATATATATATATGAGAGAGAGAGAGAGGTACCGTAGATAGGCAGACAGAGAAATGGACAGCAGAGACTGAGAGGAGGGAAAAGGGGAGGAAGAGAGAAAAATGGAGGAGAGGAAGCGGAAGGGGAAAGAAGGTAAGGGACGAAAAACGAAGAAAAAGCAAGAGGGGAACGAATGATCACAGACTGGTGGGTGGCCAACTGCAATGCTGTACTATATTCATTTCATTCTAACTCGACCTCAATCGCTCTCTCCACTTGAAATGTTGAGCTGCATGAACGCTTTTTGTCTCAGCCTAGAGTGTGTGTCAATCAGTGTTTCTAATAATATGGCTTCAATATATTTTTACTTTCGTCTATCAGCTTCCCCATCCATCAACACGTAACTCAGTCAGTGTTACTCTACTGCTCTATCTGTTTACCTCCCCGCCAATCAAATTCAGCCGCTCTAGTTATCTACCTCTACCTTCTTGTTGGTCTATCTATCCAACTACTTTTCACCGTCTTACCTACTTGCTTCTCCAACTTCACCCTTCCACCAAACTTTGTCTAATTCTTTTTCCTTTCACCTTCATTAACTTAAGCAGTGTTATCTAAGCCCTTCTCTTTCAACTCCTCGTTTTTCTCTACCATTTTCCACCTTTCTCTCCTCTCTCACTTTACTGCCTTCCATCGCTCTCATCTCCAAGCCTCTAACCTCACTACCTTCCATCTCTCTCTACTTCTATCTTTCCCTCCCTCCGTCTCCAAAGCTCTCACTATACCATCTTTCACCCTCCCTCCCTTCCTGTTTCTACAAGCCTCTCACTTTACTACCTCCCATCTCTCTCCCTTCCTCTCTCTCTCTCTCTCAAAAAACTCTCTTTACTACCTCCCATCGCTCCCCAAGCCCCTCCGTTCTCTCTACATCTTTTCCTTTATCTAAAAAACTGTCCTTCTCTCCCTCACAACTATATCTCCTCCTTTTATCTAGAAATTCTCCCTCGTTCCTACCCATCTCTGTGACGTATCTTTCATTTTATCTAATAAAAAATCTTCATCAAAGCCACTATTCCCTCCATCTTGTTACAGCTAAACTTCCCTAACAGTCTTGTCTATATCGGCTCTCTCTCCTTACTGTCTTCCTCTGTCTACATTGGATCTCTCTCTCTCTCCTTACATTCCAGCTGTTTTTCCTTTTTATCTACAATACTTTGTAGTTCCTTCGTTACTCATTTTCCAAAACGTATCTACATTTTTTTAATATCTAAGAATGCTCTTTCTCTCCCTCCCTCCCTCTCACTTTCGGTAACATCTTTTTATCTAGGAATGCTCTCTCGTTCCTCCCCCAGTCTATTTCTCTGCTATATCCCCTACTTTAAACAACAAATTCTGTCTATTTCTTACCCTTCCTATCCTATCTCTGCTATACTTTCTCCTACTGACGTCCCCACCCCTCTCTGTCTTTCTTGCCCCCAATACTTCCTCACCTACACCTTTCTCTTACGCTACAAAAAATGTCCCATCTCCAATTTCCTCCGTATTCGCTATCTAATCTAGAAATTCTCCCTCCCTCAATCTTTTCTTACACTGTCAAGTCCCTCTATCTTTCTATATTTCCCTATGATATTAAAATACGGTGACAGTCACGAAGAGGTGCTATGGAAAGGAATCAGACGTATTATTGTCCTGTTCTCTCAATGAGCTATGGAAAAGACTTGCAAAAAGACGAAAGAGGAAAAAAAGCTGACGAACTAAAATAAGAATGGTAATCAGTCTCTCTCTCTCTCTCTCTCTCTCCAAAACTTCACTCCCCCCCCCCTCTCTCTCCAAACCTTCATCCTCCCCCTCCCTCTCTCTTTCCAAACTTTCATCACCCCTCTCCCTCTCTCTCCAAACCTTCACTCCCCCTCTGTCGCTTTCCTCCCCCTTCACCTCTCCTCCACGTTTTTTTTAAGGGTGCAAGAAAGGAGGTATTGATTGGCTTTGTGAGTGTGTCTGTGATTGTGGCACAGGGTGGAGAACCAGCCCAGTCAGAGATTACAAGGTGAGATTAGGAAGGAGGATGGAGGAGGAGGAGGAGGATGGAGATAGAACGAAATGGAGTACAATAATAATAACTAATAAAATGATGATGGGAATGACTGAGGAGAATGGCAGAGGAGTAGGACGGAGATAGAATGAAAAGGAACGAAATGGAGTACAATAATAATAACTAATAAAATGATGATGGGAATGACTGAGGAGAATGGCAGAGGAGTAGGACGGAGATAGAATGAAAAGTACAATACGTATAATAACTAATAATGAAAATAATAATAATAATGATCAGCAAACGAGGAAAAGGGGAGGAGCAAAGGAGGAACAAGAAGACTTATAAGAGTATGGGACAGATGCAAAGAATACACAGGTGGGAGGAGGAGCACGAGGAAGAGGAAGCAAGGAAGGGAGGAGACCTAGGTTCAAAAAGATGCTTGTGTGTTTTTTTCAGTCTTCTCGCTTGCTCATCCACTCCATCTGTTTTTCTCTCTTTTATTCGCACACATTCGCTCTCCGTTTATTTTTTTCTCTCTCTTCTTTCTCCTCCTCTGTACACACACACACACACACTTCCTTCACTCACTCCAACCCCCATCTCTCTCTCTCTCCCTTCACCTTCTCCGTACACACACACACACAATCTCTCTCTCTTTTAGCAATATCCAAATGGCCCTTGCTTAAGTGAAGGATTTAATTAGGCCCTCGAGGAAGAAATTGAGTTATGTTAATAGGCTGATGGCTGGTAATTGGGGGAGTGGTGTGGCTGACTGACTGGCCAGGTTGGGATTGTGTGGGTGGGTGCGTGAGCAGGAATGGGGCAGGATTGTGATTGTGTGTGTGTGAGAGAGAGAGAGAGAGAGAGAGAGAGAGAGAGAGAGAGAGAGAGAGAGAGAGAGAGAGAGAAACTTCATATCCAGGAAAACGCGAAACATCACTCTCCCTCGGAACTACTCTCTCATACACACACACACACACACACACACAGCTCATCAGGCCAGCATCTGCATGTAAATAAAGTTGCAATTAATTCAGACGTTTTGGCAAACATGAAAAGAGGCTGAGATTTGTCTGGTGGGGGAGATTGTGGTGAGAGAGAGAGAGAGAGAGAGAGAGAGAGAGAGAGAGAGGAAATGAAAGCAGAGGAGAGGGAAAGTGACGAGAAAAAATAAAAGGGAAAAGAAGAGGGCTGAGATGAAAGGATGGGAGAGGATATGAGAGTGGAGAGGAGAGGGAGAAACGAGAAAAATGAGAGAAGATTGAGGAGATAAGATGAAAAGAGTTGGAGGCAAGAAAAGGAAAGAAGGGTGAATAAAAGAAGTGGTGAAGAATGAGAAGAGAAAGTTAAGGGAAGGGAGAAGTGTGTGTGTGTGTGAGAGAGAGAGAGAGAGAGAGAGAGAGAGAGAGAGAGAGAGAGAGAGAGAGAGAGAGAGAGAGAGAGAGAGAGAGAGAGAGTTAGGTATGCGTTAGTTATTAAAACGTATGTGAAAGAAGTAAAGAGAGGACGGTGAGATGATAAAACAGGAAGAGGAAGGGAAGGAGTAAGATGAAGAGTAAAAGGCAAGGAGGAAGAGATAAGAGATGAGGAAGAGGGGAAAGAGGAGAGAGAAGATTAAAGATGGTGGTGTAGAGAGGAGAAAAAAGTGAGGGGAGGACATGGGAGAGAGGATGGACTTTGAGAAGAGCCTGGTAGTTTAGTGGTGTAAGGACGTCAGGTGAGAAGCTCCCTAACACCTCTTCCTTAGTGATTTATTGTGATCCTCTAATGCCTTACTCATTTTAACTCTTCTATATCGTTATAAATCCTAACTTAGCCCTCTTCATTACACCTCATCTGACTTACCTCCTTTCTATACCTCTTCTAACTTAGCCTTCTTCCCTTCAATAATACATCTAACTTCGCTTTCTTCACTGCACTTTGCCTAACTTCCCTCACTTGTCTAGACCTTAGACTATCTTTCCTATATATCTTCTAACTTCGTTCTCTTCCTTTCGTTATACTGCACCTAATTTGGTCCTCTTCGCTAAGCCTCACTTCTTACCTCCTCTACCTCTCTAACTTAGCTTTCCTCTCTTCACTACCTCACCAAACTAACCCCTCTTTTCTATACGTCTTCTCACTTTTCTCTTTTCCCTATACCTCAACTAACTTTCCTCTCTTCACCTACCCAATCACTTTCTACACTTCTAACTCAGCTTCACTACACCAGCTAAGTAATCCTTTTCTACCTCTCTTCTAACCCAGCTCTTCTCTTTACAACACCTCAGCTATCTTCAACCATCAGCTTCTCTCGTCACAGAACAGATATGCAATAAACTTAACGAGCCAAACACGATAAAACAAAGACATCACAAAGAACACGGAAATGAGAGGTAAGGATGCATTATCATATATGGAAATGGGAGAACATAAGCAGGGATATATGGAGTGAGGATAAACGCATAATGGATTAAATATAAATAAGAAAATAAATGAAAGGTTACAAGAGATACAGAATAAAGTTTGTAAATGGGAGGGGCAAGAAAGAAGTAGGTAAATATGTATGGAAGGTGAATAACAATATACGTAAAATTATATGCACAAGTGAATAATATACAGAAACGTGAATAAATGAGAGCTAACAGGGCCTTAAAAATAAAAATTAAATAAAGATACAAATAATGCCGATTTAACTGCAACGGTGCATAAAATATAGAGAAAAATAAATGATAATGAGAAAAGGGAAAAATATGGATAAAAAACACAGGTATGAAAAGCAATCAAGGTGTCATAAAGTGCAGTGGCGAAGACAATAAAGAAAAATAATAAAATATAATTAATAAGAGGTCAGAACAGCTTGAGAAATTAAAAAGGAAGTGTGAGAATGTGAAGGGGAAGGGTGCTTGAGAGAGAGTACAGGGTTGAGAATTAAAAATGAAATAATGTGTGAAGAGGCCAGGAAGGTAAAAAGTGAGAGAGGGTGACAATAACAGCGATGGTGTGAAAAGAAGGGGAGATGAGGGGAGCAGACAGAAGAGAGGATGGAGAAGAGATATGAGATGAAAGAAGAGAGGAAGGTGAGGAGAGAAGACAGAGGAGGAGAGAGTATATGAACAGGGAAGACAGAAGATAGAGAAAAGACAGGAGAGGGAGGAGAGAGAGAGAAGACAGGAGAGGGAGGAGACAGAGAGAAGACAGAAGAGAGAGAAGATGGAGAGAGATGAGGAGGGAAGGCAGAAGATGAGAGAAGACAGAGAAGAGAAAATAAGAAGGCAGAAGAGGAGCGAGGTGGGAAGACAGGAGAGATGATACGACAAGAGGAGAGAGAAGAGGAAGGTAAGGTGTTTAAATGACAAGTGGAAGAGAAACGAAAGTTGTGTGACGAGAAGACAGAAGATGGTATGAAATGGAGAAGGGTGGGTAGAAGAGGAGGCACGTGGAGAGCAGGGTGGAAAAGGTAAGGTGTGAAATGGATGTAGAGAAGAGACGAAACTTGTAAGATGAAAGAGGAAAGATAAGGGAGTGGAAAGGCACCGGGACGAGATATAAGGCGTAAAGGGTGTCCAGTATATGAAATAAAAAGGGAAATGTGATGAAACACAAAAGGAGAAGAGACGAAAGGAGACGAGCAGAGAAGTATGAAGAGAAGAAAAGAGAAGAGAAAATCACAGATGAAGCAAGGTTCGGTGAGGAGGAGGGTTGATTTAAGGAGAGATGAAAGGACACAGATGATATGACAGGGAATAATGTGCAGAGAAATGAAGAGGGTAAAAGTAAGCGGGGATGACAATGTTAGGGAGAGGGGAAGGTGTGAGAAAAATGAAAGGGGAAAGGTGGATAGCGGAGGAGGAGGAGGAGGAGGGGAAAGGGGAGAGAAGGAGGGGAAAGGAGAGAGAGAGAGGAGGTAATGACAGGGAGAAGAGGGGAAAGGAAGAAAAGAGGTTAAAAAGTGTGAGAGGGTGACAATACTAGAGATTGCAATTTTGTGACTTTGAGGAGAGACGGATGGAGAAGGGATGGTTGAGAGAGAGAGAGAGAGAGAGGAAAGGGGTAAAACAGGGAGACGAAATGAGAGGGCAGGTAAAGAAATAGGAAAAGATGAGAAAAAAGAGAATAGTGAAGAGATGAGATATAGAGAGGACTGGCAAACAAGTGAAAATAGGATGAGGAGAAGAAGAAGAGAAACAGAAAACATGGGAAGGGGGAACTATAATGTTTGTCGATGCAGGTGTTGACATAGGGACCAACCAGCCAAATGTCCAGCAGTCCCGTTCCCCAGTTTTTATTTTATTCATCCCGGCCTTTCTCTCGCTCACGTCCCTCCGATTCTCGCTAAATCTGCACGGACAGATTTTTCCCTGCGCGGGCTCGTTGCACCGACCGGGGCGTGCAGGATAGGGTGTGGAAAGGTACTGTTGCACATACTCACACGTACACTGATGAAAATAAAACGATGGATGGATTGACGATTGGGCAGAGGGATAGATGGACGAATGGGTTGATAGACTGACAGAAGGACGAATGAATAGACAGATAGATGGACGAATGGACAGACACGACAGATAGATGGGTATATGGATGGCTAGATATGGGGATGAATGAAGAGAGATGGATAGACAGAGGGAGATGGATGGATGGTCGCTACATACCCACAGATAGACAGACAGATAGATAGATAGACTGATAGAGAGCGAGCGACAGAGAGAGAGAGAGGGAGAGGGGGGGTGTTGGGTAGTTAACGTCAGTAAAAGTGTTACAAGCGGGGCTCATAGCTTTCACACTCATTAGCATCAGTATAGAAAAGTTAGTGTCGCTGGCCCCGTAAACTGCACGTGAGGACAACACTCCTATGTTACCTCCAGAGTTACTACCATTACCAGCACGACTACCACTACCACCGTTACTACCACCATCACCACACATTTACCATCACTGTATACCCCATTTCATTATACCACTATCACTACAACCATCATTATGCACTCAACTACCATCACCACCATACACCATCACCACAACCATACTCTATCACCACTAACATTACCACAACCATACACCATCACCACCAATATTACCACAACCATACACCATCACCAATATTACCACCACCATACACCATCACCACAAACATTACCACAACCACAACCATCACCACTAACATTACCACAACCACAACCATACACCATCAACATTACCACAACCACCACCATACACCACTACCATCACACATGTCATTTTGTTGCCAGACGCCTTAATCCTGGAAGGGGTGGCCACAAACGAATCGCCTCCATGTCACCCTGTCCCTCGCCATCACCCTGCCCTTTCTCCAACTGACGTACTTTCCACTCCATCTCCACTTTACTTACACTTTCCTGGTCAGTCTCTCTCGACCTCTCCCCTCCACCTCACTCACACTTCTAGTCAGTCTCTCCATTCTCTCCACAAGTCATTTACAGTACAATTGTCACCAGCATATTTTTCCCCCAATAGAGAAAAAGGAAATGAAAGATCCATCCAAGGCTCACCCCTGTACCTCACTGGAAGGAAATGCCACCAGGTCCTTGTACTTTCATTTCCTTAGTCTCCTTTTACTCATTTCCCTCTCATACTGACCAACAAACTCCCACATCCTAAATTATTACATCACACTACTGTATATCCTGCAACGTTTCCACCACCAACTATCATTTCACGTCATCACCACCACAATCCCTCCATAACCACTGCCCCCACCCATCAACACCACCACAATTACCACATTCTTCGCTATCCCGTCACTATACACCTCATTTACCACCACCATAACTACCACCGTCACCACACTACCCTCTCCACCACACACTCGCTACCGCCACACTCCATATTCATCAGGACATTCAGTCACCGTATCCTCCATCACCACATCACTTTTCACTCACCACCACAGCGTTAACAGATGCATCAGTTGCGACACTAACGTAAAGCAGTGAGATGTGGACGATGCTGCAGGGACAGACAGATAGATAGATAGATAGAGAGAGAGAGAGGGGAAGGTACCAGGTATATAATTTTTTCTCACGGCTTAACTCTCTCTCTTTTTCCTTCTATGTTCGTCTAGTTTTCAATCTCAGTCCCGCCTCCACCCCTCCCTCTCTCCTCATTTTCCTCGTCTCCGTCAATCATTTAATTTTCAGTACTTTCCCTCCCCCTCCTCTCTTTGGCTAATGTTTTCAGTTTGTCTAGCATCTATTTTCAGTAGTTTGCTTCCTTCCCTCCTCTCTCTATTTCCTTTTCCCTAGCATTATTATTTTAGTATTCTTCCCCTCCTCTCTCTCTCTCTCTCTCTCTCTCCCTCGCTCACTTCTCCATCTCTCTTTCATTTTGTCCCACACCCTTTCTCATTGGTTTCCTAATGTTCCCTCTGTTTATCTTTTAAGTACTCTCCTTCTCCCCCCTCCCCCTCTTCTCTCTCTCAAATCCAGCCTATATACGGTACTGGAGTGGGGATGGGTACTCCACTATATTGGGGAGGCGGTCTTTACTCTCCTTTTAGTGCTCTTTGATTGGATGGGGACGGGGAGGGGAGAGACAAGGTGTGTGGAGGGGAAGGGGGAGGAAAGGTGTGGAAGGGAGGGACGGAAGAGAGAGGCAAGGAGTGTGGAGGAAGGAAGGGAGGGAAGAGAGGGGCAAGGAGTGTGGAGAGAAAGTGGGATGGAAAAGGGAGAGAAAAGAGAGGAAGAGAGGGGCAAGGAGTGTGGAAAGTGGGATGGGAAAACGAATGGGAGGAAATAAAGGAGGGAGGGAGGGATGGAAGAGAGAACGGGCAAGGAGTGTGGAGAGAGAGGGAGGGAGAGAGAGAGAGAGAGAGAGAGAGAGAGAGAGAGATGAAGGAAGACTAAGAGGAAATAAGAGGGGGGAGAGATGGTAAGAGGAGGAAGTTAAGAGTAAGGAAGAGGGAATGAACGAAGAAAAAGGAAGGCAAGTCGAGAGGACGGACACACACACACTCATGATTTCACCCACTGTACACACGCACGCACACACATACCGGCAATAACCCACTTTGCTACACAAACACTCACAGCTATTAACCCAAATTCGCACACGCACACAAACACACACACATACCTTCACCCGTACACATGCCTGATGACACAAATCCGGCTGCTTTCACACACACACACACCTCCAGCTCCACACGCACATAACCCAATCCGTACTCTCGCCCTCTCTCTCCACACAAACACACATCCCAAACTCTACACAAGAACACACACAACATTCCCCCCTCCCCTCATTCTCTTTCTCTCTCCCCCCTCCCCTCATTCGCTCTCTCTCCCCCTCCCCCTTTCTCTCTCTCTCTGGCACACATGTGATTACCACCGAGGAGGTCCACCCCTAAATGTATTGTTTTGCCATATGCGTCAGGCCGGATCATTGCAACTGCCCAACATGATTGATTTGCTATTGAGCGGTGCAGGGGGGGAGGGCAGGGAGGGGAGGGAAAGAGAAGGGCAGGGAGGGGAGGGAGAGAGGGGAAGAGAAGAGCAAGGGAGAAGGGATGAGAGAGGGAATAACGGAGATGGATATGAGGGAAAGAGGGGAAACGAGAGGGAGGGAGGGGGGATGGACATGAGGGAGAAGAACAGAGGGGAGGGAAAGAGGGGAAGCGAGAGAGAGGGAGAGGGGAGGGAGAAGTGATGGATAGGAGAGAGAGAGAGGGGGGGGGATGTGAAGGGAGATAACTAGTTGTGTTGGGGCCTTTTTTATGCAAGGAAGAAGGAACCAAAGGCCAGAAGCCTGCAACTGTTCCCTCCAAGGAAAAAAACAAAAAACAAGATAAGAGCCTGAGACTAAGTATTAAGGAGAGATGAGAAAGGAAAAGACGGGAGAGGGAAGGGGAGGAAAGAAGGGTAGAAGGAAGGGGAGAGAGGAGGAGAGGAAAGGAAGGGAGAGTTGTGTTGAGTAGAGCAGTCAAGAGGAAGGGGAGGGGAGGGGAGAAGGGAGACAAGAGGGAGGGACGGAGATGGGATGGGAGGGAAGGGGAAGGCAGACAAGGAAAGGAGAGGGGAGGGGAAGACAAACAAGAGGGATGGGAGGGGGGTGACAGACAAGGGGGAGGGATGAGGACAAAGGGAGAGGGGGGGGCTTAGAAGTGATATTACGAACTCTGAAGCACCACTGGTCCAGTCTCTCTCTCAATATCCTACCTCTTCACTTCTCTCCCTCCACACTCTTACCACACACACTGCACCAACAATATAAACAACAGTACTACCATAAAAATTACTAAATTATCAGCTCCAACTCACAGGCCATACATCTAAACAGTAGGAAAAAAAAAAAATAATAAATAAATAGTGAAAAGTGGGTTGCATTGTCCGCAGATTTGTACGATATTCCCTTCAACCAAATCTACACAACGTGCAATCCTTCCACAATAGTTGCATTGACGTAATTAAAACATTCATTTATTTCAGGTGACAAGTGTTATGCAATCGGTGACTATTTTAAGAAACAATTTTCTGTCTCACACACCAACACAACCCATCCACATCCCCACACAACAAGCCAGCCAGCCACACATCAACCCACCCACATCTACACACAACTCTCAGCCCATTCCCCCCCCCCTCCCACCCCAACACAACGTACACATCCACCCACCCTCACACACACAACCCACCCACATCTACACAATCCTCAGCACCCCCACACAACCCTCCCCCCACCCCCTAGACACAACCCACCCACACCATAAGACGAGTTTCCAATATTGCACAATACCTCACAATCATAACACCCAGCATCTCTCGTAGACTCTTGGTAAAACCCAAACACGAAAAAAAAAAAATGAATGATTAAACAAACCACAATTTCCCGTAAAAAAAAATCTAAAATCACAATAAATAGACAAACTCAACACCAGTATTTAAAAAAAAAAAAAAAAAAAAAAAAATCCCTCCCTTCCCTGACAAATAAACATAAACACAATTTTTAGATAAAAAAAGAAATGAAGAAAAACTAATAAAAACAAGATGAGAAACATAAAACACGAATGAAATGCACACAACAAAAACATAAAAACGAACAGATAAATCGTAATACACAAAAAAACAGAGAAATCAAGAAAAAAACACACAAACCTGCTCCACGGCGACTGCAGCAAACACAAATACACATAATAATAATAAAACTACTGCCAGTTTGCTTTCATCTGACGAACTGAACGAGTCTCCTTGGTTACTAGTCAAATCAAACCTCCGGTCTGACTCATACTATGTAGTGGTTGTATGAAATTCTAAGTTTTTGGAGGTGAGAATAAGTCTCCTTGGTTACTAGTCAAATGAACCCTCCAGTCATATATGGTGTTATACTTGAATGAATATAAGCCTTGTGAGAAGAAAATGAGTCTCCTTGGTTACTAATCAAATCAACCCTCCCGTCTGACAAATACTGTGTCGTGATAGCATGAAATTCGATGGACTTTTGAGGTTAAAAATGAGTCTCCCTGGTTACTAGTCAAATCAACCCTCTAGTCTGATTACACTAGGCCAATAATTAAGCGGAAAAATATTAAAGATTTACAGCATATCAGGCGAAAACAAACCGACAATAGCTACATATAACTGACAATGGAAATAAAATAGGACAAAAAGGGAAAGAAGACAAAAAAGAAAAGGAAAGAAAAACAAAAAAGACAGGGCAAAAAGACAAAAAAGAAAACAAGACATGAAAACAAGAAAACTGAAAACTAGAGAAGCAAAATAAAAATAAGAACATGAAGAAAAAAATAACTTTAAAAAAAGCAAAATAAAACAAGGAAAGGACAAAAACAAAAATACAGAGAATAGCAAAAAAATAGGCAATAAAACAAGGGAAAAACAAAATAAAAAAAGACAAGAGAAGACAGGGAGTAGCTGGAAAAAAAAAAAGATGAAGGTATAAGAAAGAAAACAAAAAGAAGGTAAAAGAAGGAAAACAAAAAGAAAAAAAAAAAAAAAACTGAAAAACAAACATGGAAAACAGAATAGCATGAAACTGGGAAGGAAAATTAAGCAAAAAAACAAAACGAAGAAAAACAAAAAATGAAAAGAGCAAAAGTAAAACAGAAGACAAAATAACAAGGAAAAGACAAGGAAAATAAGCGAATAAACGAAAAGAAAAAAATAAATCAGACGAAAGAAAAACAAAATCAAAAAGACTGAATAAAGACAAAGGGAAAAACATAAAAAGAAAATAATAAAACTGAAAGAAAAAACAAGTAGGAAAAGACAGGGAACAGGAAGAAACAGACAAGGAAAACCAAGAGAGAGAGACGAACAAAAACACACACAACACTCACATTCCCTGAAGCTGATTTTGTTGTTGATGTTTTTCTGCTGTTTGTGCTGCTGGGTGTTGTATCTGATGTGTGTTTTTTTTCTGCTGTTGTTTTTTTCATGTGTCTCATGTCCTTGTGTTTTTGTTTCCTAATAATACTGATGGTGTTGCTATTGATGTCTTTCTTGTCTGTTGTTTTTCTCACTGTCGTATGAGTTCCTGTTTTTGTCTTTCCTATTTCTATTAATCGGGATCTTAGGCGACTTTATTTAAGAATACGGGAGGCTCTCGAACTAAGAGGGTTGAAACACATTCCTCTCTCACTACGACTGTCATGACGATTTCCTTAACCTTACGAACCGTCTAAGGAACTGAGGGGTTAAGAGTCCACTAATACCCTCCCTACTAAGACGGTTTTTCAAGTCTATTTCAGTGCAGACAATATCTAATTCCCTATGACGATTTTTCTAGCCTATTTGTGTAGCTGTTTTCCTCAGCTTGGGAACGGCATCTAAGACTCAAGGGATTAGCAAGTCCACAAACCCCTCCACTGCGGTGTTTTTGTGCTTCAGTTCGTGGTCAGACGCTTTCCTTCACGTCTGCAACAACACAACACTTCACTGCAGCACACAGCTCCACTTCCTCTATTACAACATAGCTAACATGGCGAAACTATAACACAGGTTCAATTTATAACTCCATCTTTATTCATATTTTTCATCTTTATTCTCAATCTCTTACGGGCGTAGGAAGTGCACTGGCCAAACAGCTTCATCATTCATTCTTGACATCTTGAGAGTTAGCCTATTCTCATCTTTCTTCCTTTCCTCCTCCTCCTCCCTTTTCCTCCGTCTTCTTCCATTCCCATTCTCCTACATGCCTGGAAAGTGTTTTGGCCAAACAAATGCAGTATACTTGACATCCTCTTCATAGCTCTCCTATTTCTTCATTTTCTTTTCTAATTTCTTCTTCTTTCCTCTTTTCCTCTCTTCTCCTCCTTTTTCTTCTTCCACCTCCCATTTCCTCTCAAGTTTGGACAGTGAATTGGCCAATTATTTCTTCTCGGCATTCTCTTGATGCTTCAGGTTTCTTATTCGTCTTTCTCCTTCTCTTCCTATTCCTTTCTTCCGTGTCTCCTGCCAATCTCAACCTCTAATTATTCGTTGTCTTCCTCTTCGACTTCCTCCTCCACTTCTTTTCACACAGTCCTTCCTTTCACCTTCTCATCCCATCCTCTGAAGTGTCTTGTCTTCCTCTTCAAATTTCTTCGTCTTCCTCTTCTAATCTCTTCTTTGTCTTCCTCTTCTAATTATTCTTCGTCTTCTTCTCATTTGTTCTTCGTCGTCTTTCTCTTCCATTCACAGGGTCTCCCTTTTCACCTACTCACATCCTCTTACGGGGCGTGGAAATGAACTGACCAAAACACAGCTACATTAATCATTCCTGCCACTCTCTTGATAGCTCTCCTCCCTTCGTACCCCCCTGTAGGGACTGTGAAACATATACTGGTCTGGTTTTCTCTCTACGTAAACAAATTCTTCTGTCTTTTTTTCTTATTCTTCATCTTGTTTTTCTGGACGCAAACTGTTTCTTCCTCCTCCTCCTCCAATCTTCTAAACACTTTCTCTTTTTTCTTTTCTTATTCCTCATCCTGCTTTAAAGTACTTGTGTTTTTCTTCAGGCAAAACTATTTCTTCTTCCAATCTTCACCTCTTCTTCCTCCACTTTCTTCAGTTTGCTCTCGTCTCGTCTCTCCTCTTCCTCAGTATTCTGCTCTCCTATACGCAAACTTTTTCTTCTTCCTCATCTTCCAATCTTCTCTTCACCCTCTCGCCTTCTCTTCCTCCTTTCTTTTCTTATATGCCTTCTTCTTCTGCTCTTTTTCTTCAGATCTCCTCGCCCTCTCTTTCCTCCTCTTCAATTCTCTTCGTTCATTTCCTCTAATTTCGTCCCCTTCCTCTCATCTTCTCTCCTCATTCACCTCTGACTCAATAATCTTCCTCTTCTTCCTCAATAATCTTCCTCCTCCTCCTACGCAGCAGACTCTCCTCCCACTTGGTCTACTGCCACAAGCGACGTTTTCCTGGGAACGAGAGAGAAAGAGATACGGAAATTAGATTATGTTTCCAGTTAAAAGGAAGAAGTGATTTGGTGTGTGTGTGTGTGTGTGTGTGTGTGTGTGTGTGTGTGTGTGTGTGTGTGTGTGTGTGTGTGTGTGTGTGTGTGTGTGTGTGTGTGTGTGTGTGTGTGTGTGTGTGTGTGTGTGTGTGTGTGTGTGTGTGTGTGTGTGTGTGTGTGTGTGTGTGTGTGTGTGTGTGTGTGTGTGTGTGTGTGTGTGTGTGTGTGTGTGTGTGTGTGTGTGTGTGTGTGTGTGTGTGTGTGTGTGTGTGTGTGTGTGTGTGTGTGTGTGTGTGTGTGTGTGTGTGTGTGTGTGTGTGTGTGTGTGTGTGTGTGTGTGTGTGTGTGTGTGTGTGTGTGTGTGTGTGTGTGTGTGTGTGTGTGTGTGTGTGTGTGTGTGTGTGTGTGTGTGTGTGTGTGTGTGTGTGTGTGTGTGTGTGTGTGTGTAAGACCTGAAATAAACTAAGCATAATATATATTCCTTTCATTTATGCAGTCAGAAATAATATCCTTAGTGCATTAGGCAATTTCCTGTATAATTATAATGTAAAAATTGTATATAAATAATTTTCCAGAATTACAAAATATACTGAACAAAAATAATATCCACATGACTTTTATTCCAAGTACAGTATTTCCACACCAATACACTCAACCAGCATCTTTTTCCCAAACCCATCTTTTCCATGTCTTTCATTATCTTTTTCACGCCCACTTCTTATATCTTTTTCGTACCCAGTTTTTCCACACCCATCTTCTTATTCATCCTTGTTACTCTCACTTTCCTATTCCCTACCTTTTCTACATCAATCTTTCCTATATCTTCTTTTTTATTTTTCGTATCGAGTTTTTTCATATCTACAGTACCTTTTTCTTCATCATTTTACTCTCCCTTCCCTATCTCTTATCTTTTCTATATTAATCTTAAATTCAATCATTCATCTTTTTCGTCCAGATTTTTTTCTCCACTCCTATCTTTTCCTCATCCTTGTCAGAGCCAGGCGTTTTCTTTATCGTTCCCTGTTCCTTTTATTTTCTTCTTTCATTCTATTTATTACCACTCCCTGCCGCTTCGTCTGCCATAGTCAACTGCCAACGCTTATCATAATTCTCTCCCTCCCTCCCTTCCTTCCTTGTTCTCTCTCGTTCACCATCACTTTTATCACCATTCCTGTCACCCTCCCTGCTACCGCCACCACCACCATCACATCTCCTCTCTGCCATCTCTCTCTGTCACCACCTCCTCTCTCTCCCTCTCTGCCACCATCACTGTTGTCCTCTTCTCTCTCTCTCTGCCACCATAAGTTACCACCTCTCTTCTCTCTCTGCCACCGTCATTGTCACCTCCCTCCCTCTCTCCCCCTCCCCCCTTTCTCTCTGCCACCAGCCCCACTCGTTTTATGCCATCAGGGCCGCCATCTCCTGCCATCTGCCACCATTATCAAGAATGGTTTTAGCGCCTGGGAGAGACGACGGGGTGTGGGGGTGGGGGGAGGGCCGCCAGATGACTTAATTCAACCCCTTTTTAGCTGTCACTCTGGATCCTCGAGGTTTTGGGGTGAGAGAGAGAGAGAGAGAGAGAGAGAGAGAGAGAGAGAGAGAGAGAGAGAGAAATTTAGTGGAATGGAGAGAAAAAGAAGGGTTAGTTGGTGGGAATGGGGTGGGGTGGATTGGGTGAGAACAGGAAGAAGGAAAACTACAGTAATAATAATAATAATAATAATAATAATAACAATAATAATAATATGTATATACTAGTTATAACCACCCGTAGTAGTAAATAATAATAATAATGTCTTTCCCACTGTTTCGCTCCCGGGATATATGGTAAATATTTAAAGAGTACGAGGAGGAAGAGTAAAGGGAGAACTAAAAGAAGGAAGTTGGAAGGGAAAGAGTGAGTAAGAAAGAAAGAGGAAGCTATTGGAGGAGGAAAGATGGAAGGAAATGGACAAAAGAAGCAAAGGAGAAATGACGAAAAGTTGGTGAAAGTTGGGAAGGATAAGAGGAAGGAAGAGGAGGAGAGAAGGATAACAAGAAGGAAGTGGAGGAGGGAAGGATAACAAGAAGGAAGTGGAGGAGGGAAGGATAACAGGAAGGAAGAGGAGGAGGGAAGGATAACAGGAAGGAAGAGGAGGAGGGAAGGATAACAGGAAGGAAGAGGAGGAGGGATGGATAAGAAGGAAGAGGAAGAAAGAAAGAAGCAGACTTGAAAGGTCGAGGAAGAAGGCAAGGAGAAAGAATTAAGGTGAGAGACGAGACTTAGGTGAAGGAACGTATAAAAAGGAGAGAAGAAAAACTGTGGGTACAAAGAGTGAGTGTGAGGAGGAGGAGGAGGAGGAGGAGGTAGGAGGGGGGGAAGAATGAGGGGGAGTGGGAGAGGGAGGAGGATTAGGCAGAATGTGGCGAAATGAGGCAGATAGGAAGGAGGAAAGTAGGAGAAGGAAGAAGAGGAAAGGCAGGAGACGACGATTAGAAAAATAGGAGGAAGAGGGGGAGGAACAGGGTTGGACAGAATGAGGTGAAATAAAGCAGAAAGGCTCGAGGAGGAAGACAGGAGAGAAGGTAGGTGGACGTAGGGGAAAGGAAAGGAGATGTGGGCAAGAATTAGGAACAGACAAGAATAGGGGATGAAAAGTGGAGTTAGAAGGAGAGGAGAAAGAGAAATGGGGAAGAGGAAAGAGGAAGAGAAGGCAGGAGAAGAGGAAGCAAAGTGAGAGGAGGTAGGAAGCAGAAAGAGAAATTAAAAATGACAGAGGTAATTGGTGAGGAGAAGAAGGAAGAGAGGAGAAGGGAAGAGATGGAGACATGTGGCGGGAGGAAGACGGGTATAAGAATAAAGAAAAAATATCCCGCCACATCCCATGCTTCCACACAGCATACTTTCGCTTTACATACTACCAGAATTTACCACAGTCACATTACCACACCCCACACCATATTCACCCACCACTACACACGCTACCACACCTCACACTGCCACCCCATGTTCACTGTCACACCTCTCACACTACAGTTCTTCTCTCCCTCACACACACACACATCAAGTAAATAACACGCAATGAATATCACTCCAATAGCACCCCCCCCCCCCTTTCTTTTTTCCAGCCTGCCTCCCATTTTTCGACACTTCTAAAGAATCATTTCAAAAGGTTAATGAACTGGTATAATCCCCAGGAGAATTTTTTGCTGTTTGGGACAAAAATCTTTCTTTTCTTTAATACGGCATCTATTTTTTTTTTCTCTTTTACGTATTAAGGTTTTTGAAAATGTGTAGCTGTGTGTGGTGTTAGAAAAGTGTGTGTGTGTGTGTGTGTGTGTGTGTGTGTGTGTGTGTGTGTGTGTGTGTGTGTGTGTGTTTTAATAGAGGGGAGGTGTGGTTGGCTGTGTGTGTGTGTGTGTGTGTGTGTGTGTGTGTGTGTGTGTGTGTGTGTGTGTGTGTGTTTGTTTTAAGAGGGGAGGTGTGGTTGGCTGTGTGTGTGTGTGTGTGTGTGTGTGTGTGTGTGTGTGTGTGTGTGTTACCAGCAGACAATATTACTGAACACAGGATAGATATACAACACTGGACAGGTTAGTTTCTATCCAGTGTCTGTTACTTACTTTTCTTTTTCCTCTTCCCGATTTCACTACAATAACCTTTTCTTTATTTTTTTTCTCTTCTAATTATTCCCCATTTCTATACGACAATTTCCCTTCTTTCTTTGTCTTCGTCTTTCTCTTACTCCCCATTTCACTTCAGTATCATTTTCCTTCTTACTCCCCATTTCACTAAATATCCTTTTTCCTCATTCTTCTTTTTTTTTCTTCTTCCACCACGAGACGATTTTGTCAAGCTAAATGAAGACTTGCCAAACTGAAGATGAGGGTTTTTAACATACACTAATCTCTCTCTCTCTCTCTCTCACACACACACACACACAAATCAGGAAGTATGTAAGCTAGTGGCATTCTGGTGGTCAGGAATGTGTCTATATCTCTCTCTCTCTCTTTCAAAATCGGTTCCCCTGTCAGCTATGTTGAATAAATTGTCCCCCAAAATCACACACCACCTGAGAGTCCCAGCAATTACCATCAAACTCGCGTAAACTCAAAACCGTTGGACATCTCCGTCACATCAAAAACTTCAAAAGGCCAGGAAGGAATAAGTGATGAGGAATCAAGGGCTTATCCTACGCCAGTGACCTTCAGTCTTGTAAAACGCAATGTGTCCAGGCATCTCGAAATGAACAGGTCTGGAATTTGGCTGTTATTTATTTATTTATTTATTTTTTTTTTTGGGGGACAAATTTGCGGATTTCCAGCCTTTGGTTCCTTCTTCCTTGCACACACACACACACACACAAAATTACCAATACAGAAAAGTTTGAGTAAAAAAAAAAAAAATAGTATACGATCGTCGGTAAGGAAGATCCGTAACACCTCTTCCTCAGCGATTTATTTTTGGATATTGTGCCTAATAACATTTTATGCGTTATTTATGCTGAGTACGGCCATATTGGAAGGATTTTTGTAACACAGAAGAGGTCAGTAAGGTGTAGTAAGCAAAATAAATCGCTTAGGAAAAGGTGTTATAGAACTTCCTCAACCGGCAAGAATACAGGCCCCAGACTCCGATTGGCGCATTCTACCCATTAGACCACCGGTATTAGGTAAAGAGGCGCCTGTAATCACGGTGCAGTAAGTCTGGTGGTAATGTGTGGGTTAGGCTGGTCAATCAGTTACACGTAATGCCATTCGTGGTAGCATTCACAAGCAAGGCTGGGTTATTGATGCTCTAGTGAGATGTGTGTAGTGGTGGTGGATGAGGAGGTGGTGGTGGTGGAGGTGAGGTGGAGACGGTGGTGGTGGTGATGAGGTGGAGATGGTGGTGGTGGACGTGGAGATGAGGGGGAGACGGTGGAGGTCGTGATGGATGTAGTGGTGAGGTGGGGACGGTGGTGGTGGTGGATGTAGTGGTGAGGTGCAGACGGTGGTAGTGGTGGTTTTGGCCAATCAATTAAGAAACAATGGCATTCGTGGTAACACTCACACGTGTGCTTGTTTTATGGATGGACTGGCGAGATGCAGGTCGCTGTTCTTGAATGACACCTACATTGATTGGTAACAGAATTCAAGTAAAAAGCTTGTTGTTACGTGAATTATTATGCTTGTCGCATGTATTAATATCTTCAAGGCTGCAATTACAGTCTCTATATATCTTTGACACAACTAGGAAGCTCCCTAACATCTCTTCCTTATCGATTCTTTTATGTATATGGCAGGTTAATATCCTGTACGTTATTTATGCAGAGTATGGTGATACTGGAAGACTTAAAATTACAGACTAGGACAGTAAGGTGTAATAAGCAAAATACATCGCTTGGGAAAGATGTTATGGAATACGGGTCTATATCTCTTCACAGTAAATAATATCGCTCAGGCAAGAACTTTATTGTTAAGTGAATTACTGTTGTGTGTTAAGTCGCTTACCATCATCCGCGAGGCCAACACTCTCTCTTAACAATAAACTGACACGGATTACTATTAATATGTTAATTGGTTTTCGAGACAACAACATCTCTTTACAATAAATAACAACATTCAGGCAGGAACCTCACTGCTACATGAATCATTATGCTCTAGTCGCATGTTAATTTCTGCTACGAGGCTAACACCTCCCTTAACAATGAAGTGACATTAATTAGTGTTATGTTCAAATCGTTTTTCGAGACAACTGCATCTCTTTACTGTTACATGAATAACTGTTATGTGTTGGTCGCTCTGTTAGTGAGACAACTCCTATTTCTTAACAATTGTGTGATATTATTTTCGTAACTGATTTTACTATATCTAGACGTCTTAAATAAGCTGAGGAAAATCATAAGAGGTCAGCCTGGACAGAATCAAACCTAACTGTACTAAATGGATACCTGATGAATGGTTTTAAGCAACGACACACAATCTATCTGGGGTGGCCACAAACAAACCGCCTCCGTGTCGCCCTGTCCCCTGCCATGTCGTTGCAGAGCCAAAATTACGAATAAATCCTTCAGTTCGCCAAACATTCCACCTCTTCTACTCACAGCCATCTGATAACTAATTTCCCTATACTGAGAGCGGCTGGATGCGTTATTTCCACCAACATAACTCTTTCATATGATTTGTTTGAAAAGTGAACACATGTCTAGATGCTAAGTAGAGGCGGCGGATAATCTTGAGGGTGATTTTACCTGATTATATCTCAATATCCCTTTACTTTCTGATGATTACTGCTTCACCACATGTTCAATTTAAGTTACTTAGGGAAAGATGTTAGGGAGCTTCCTTAACGGATGAGAATACGGTCCGGTGACTCAAGGGTGATTATAACCATCTCTATCTGTTGTTATTTTATGTGAAGAAAGTAAGGTGTAATCGGCAAAATAAGTTGCTTAGGAGAAGGTGTTAGGGAACTTTCTTAACTGACAAGAAAACGGTCCGGTGGCATATTAAGGATGGTTATAAGTGACTATCCTCGTTGCTTTACTATTTCACACGTCCAATAAAGAATTTGTTAATAAAGGATGTTGATGGTAGAACACGCAGAAGAGGAGGGAATTAGATCTGTTCAACTGGCTACGGGAAAAACTGCTGCTGATTGAGAGTTGCTGCTCCACACACTAAAATGGTACAGACTTGGTGGCCTTGGGGATATTGTTATGGATGAGTTATATATTTTGATCATATTTATTATTATTTATTATTGATTGTTATTATTATTATTATTATTATTATGTATTATTACAGTAGTAGCAGCAGCAGTATAATAGTAGTGGATCACTTTAATACCACAATAATCATAATTACTACTACAATCGTCACCTTCCCTCATTATTATTACCCTTAGAGTCATCATCATCACATTCCCTATAATAAACAATCATATCATGCTTTTTAAAATCCCACTCTTTGCTATATTTAAAATTAACAGAAAAAACAAAATTAGAGATGCAAGACAATACCAATATAAGTGAGAGAGAGAGAGAGAGAGAGAGAGAGAGAGAGAGAGAGAGAGAGAGAGAGAGAGAGAGAGAGAGACGCTAATAAAGGGGTGAGTTAATTCTATTCCTTTACACTTTTCTGACCGCGTCCCGAGAGAGAGAGAGAGAGAGAGAGAGAGAGAGAGAGAGAGAGAGAGAGAGAGAGAGAGAGAGAGAGAGAGAGAGAGAAGGGGGGGGGGGATTAGGCAGCAAATAAAGAAGCATAATTGAGGGAAGGAAGAGAAAAAGGAAAGAACGAAGAGGAGAGAGATAAAAAGAGCGACAATAAAGAATAAAGACAGAGGAAAGCCACACCTTTTCCTCCCTCTTTCTCACGTTTCATTACACCTAATTCTTTTGTTCTCCTTTCCCCCTTAATCCTCTCCTTTTTATTTTTTTTTATCAGCTTATTACTTCTCTTTCCTCTTCACCTCCTTCCTCTCGCTTATCTATACTATTTCCCTTTCTACTTTCTTTTCCTCTCTATCTGTCTACTACTTTCCCCTCTCCCTAGCTCCTCTCCCCTATTATCCTTCTTTCTCCCTCCTCCCTTTCTCTTTTCTATCTTTTTCTTCTCCCTCTCCCCAGGTTCTCTCAACTATTATCTTTCTCCTTTCTCCCATTCTTACCTCTTCCTTCCTTTTCCCCCTACATCCGACTCCCTCTTTGCCCTCTATTCTCCCTCCTTCCATTCCCCTTGCCCTTCCTTTCTTCCCCCTCTCTTTATCAGCATTTCTCTCCTTTATTCTCCCTCTTTCTCCTTCCTTCTTCCCCCTCTCTTTATCAGCATTTCTCTCCTTTATTCTCCCTCTTTCTCCTTCTCCCAATCACACTCTCCTTCTCCTCTTTTCATCAGCCCTTCTCATCCCCTTCCTCCCTCTCCCATTACTCCCCTTTTATTACACTCCTTCTCACTCCCACCCCTTTCATTTTCTCCCTCTCAACACAGTACTATTACTTTCATTTCTTGCGTTTACCTTTCTTCTCTCTCTCTCTCTCTCACACACACACACCTTCCTGTCTCTCCCTCTCTCTCACATATCCCGCTTTTGGTTTTCTTCCTTGCACACCCTCTTTCTCTCCCCCTGTCTCACTTACACCTCCCCACTTCTCTCTCTCTTACAATCCACTCCTTTTCTCTCTTTCTGTAACATTCCCTTTTCTTCTCTCCATCTCTCTCCTCACAAGCTACATTATTCTTTCTCCATTCTCAGATTCCATCCCCCTCCCCCCGACCCTCTCTCTCTCTCTCTCTCGCCCTTACTCTTGTTCCTTTCTCACACGCAGCGCCTTACTTTCCCTGCCTCTCACACTTTCCTTTTCTTCATTCCTTCACACATTCCTCACTCCTTATTTCCCCTTCACACACTCCTACACATTTTTTTTAAATCAATCCAAATCTTCCTTCCATTATTCCCTGCTCACTGGCCTCCTTATTTTATCTCCTCCCCTCCCTCCCTCTCTCATTATTCTCGAGTACTTTCCTTTCTCACAATCCTCCTCATTATTACTTCTTCCGCTCCTTCTTCCATATTCCTTCTAACACTCCTTCCTCTGCCATTGTCACCTTCTCATTCTTTTCTCCACTTTACCTATTTTCTTCTACTTTCTCACAGTCGATCTAATTTCATTCCATCTTCCCTCACTCATCTACTTTTCTTTACTTGGTCTTTACTCCACATTCCTTCCAACTCTCCTCCTTCCCTCTTCCCTTCTCATTCCATGTCTTCTCTTCCTATCGCACGGTCCTGTAGTACTGTCGTTTCTCACAGCCCGTCTCATTATCCTCCCTCTTCCCTTCCTCCTCTCTTTACTCCAAATTTCCTCGTATTTCTTCTTCTCATTCCGTCATTTTATCCCTCACTCATATTCATCTAGTTTTCTTGTCTTCATATTCCCCAATTCTCTCTCTCTCTCTCTCTCTCTCACACACACACACACACACACACACACACACACACACACTTCGTCCATTACTGCATTCGTTCTCAGTCCTTCTCATGTTACCCCTCTTCCCTTCCTCACACACACACACACACACACAACTTCTCGTGCTTTACTGTATTCTTTCTCAGCCCTTCTCACACTACCCATCTTTCATATTCCTCCCTATTCCCCTCTTCATCTCCCCTACCTAGTTATCCGCACCTACGCAACCATCACACACAAACCGTAGGACCAGCTGGCTATCCACACCAAGCAACACCATCCCTCACCACACCAACGCAACCAACTCAGGTACTCACACAGCAGTCAGGTTTTGTGGCTGGGAAAAGGAAATACTAAGCCTCTGAGGTAGAATTGCTAAGAACCCCCAAAAGACGAATGATAAAAAGTAAGCTAGATATTAAAAAATTGAGAGAGAGAGAGAGAGAGAGAGAGAGAGAGAGAGAGAGATTTAATATAACTTAGATACCGTATATGTTAAAGTTTTTTCGACAGCGTAACAGTCAAAGGTCATTGAGAGAGAGAGAGAGAGAGAGAGATTGAGAGAGAGAGAGAATGTTAAAAGTTTTACCGACAGCCAAAGGTCACTGTGGCACAAAGTCGCAAACAAATCACTCCCTCACTCCACCACCTTCAAAATAGTCTCAAATTATTCTCCTTCCTTCATTCTATCCTCCACTCACCTTTCTCACGCTAACGCCACTTTACCACAACACTCACTCTTGCACTCAATTTCCCTCACTCTCCCTCCCTCCTTCAAACGTTCTCAGCTGTCCTTCCTTCTCTCTCTCTTTTACCTTCCTTATCGTATGTACACTTCAATTCTTTCCTCGCCTTCCATTCATCTACCTCCATCATTCAACTTTCCTTCTTTCACTTTATTTTCCTATTTCTATCGTTCAAATTCTCTCCCTTAGTCATTACTTCTCTCTCTCTCTCTCCTACCACTATACCTCACTCTCCCCCACAATCAATCATTTCCTTTTCTCCCTCTCTTTATTTTTCTCAATCAATTTCCATTCTCTCTCTATATATAACTCACTCACTCCACCCACAATAAATTCTTTCCTCTTCTCTCTCACCCTTGTCCACATCACTTCCTTTCTAACAACCTAACCAAACCTATTCTAACAACCCTAACAGCTTAACATAACTATCTAACGAGGAGAGAGAGAGAGAGAGAGAGAGAGAGAGAGAGAGAGACCCCACCAGCCCTGTGCTTTACTACCCTATCCTCGGCTGCAGAATAAGATGCTATACACATACTGTACCCCTGACGCAAACAGCCTATCGCAGAAATCAATACACTCGCTGCTCACCTCCAATTCTTTTTTATCACCCTGTATATCTCCCATCCAACCTTCCTTTGCCAGTTTGTCTACACCACTCTGCTTTTCATCTATCTGTATCTATCATTCTTAACCGCCAGCTCACACTATCTATCTATCTGCATCTATCATTCCATTTCATCTCTATATCCGTGCCATTCTATAAGTGCTCGCTCATATTTCTATCTCTCTGTATCAACGTTATCTACTATCTCAAGTAATTTTTTATCAGGCAATACATTAACTGCATTACGCTAAATCAAAGCCACCCCTCTGTATCTCTACCCAGGCTGTGTGTGTGTGTGTGTGTGTGTGTGTGTGTGTGTGTGTGTGTGTGTGTGTGTGTGTTCATATACATCATTTTTTTTTATCCTTCTCCATGTATGCAATTTTCATCTGCCTTTCTGTCATTTCTTTTGTTCTTCATTTACATTATCTTACGTAACTTAGTGCGAATCTTCCTCCTTTTGTATCTGTAACTACACATCTCACACCCCTTTGTTTTAATCCCCTCTCCCTTCCTCCCTCTCCTTCTCCTTCCTTCCCTCTCTCTCATCTATCCCCAATTTGTATTCATATCACTCAACACATCAGTCCTCATCTATGTTCTACTTCCCCTATCACCTCCCTTTCTCCTTCTCTGTTATTCCTCACTCCTCATGCATCTCTCCTCCCTTTATATAATACAACTACCCTTTATAAACACACCAATGCGGTTTTATCAATGTATTTTTTCCTGTGATTTCCTTAGTATTTAATTCACCTTGCCTCCCTCTCCACCACGCCGCCATTCCTCCTTGCTTCTCCATCACTCCTCCCCCTCTCAAATACAGCACTCGTCTCTCCCTCTCACCTACACCACTCCTCTCCCCCTCTCAACTCCACCACTCTCTCCCTCTCAACTACACCACTCCTCTCCCCCTCTTTACTCCACCACTCCTCGCTCCCTCTCCATTACCACCCCTCCCTCCCTCCCTCACCATTCTTCCTCCCTCTCCACCACCCCTTCACCATTCCTCCCTCTCCACTACCACCCTTTCTTTGTATCCATCTGTACCCACGTTCTCTCTCTCTCTCTGCCCCCTTTCCACCACTGCCTTGCCCTTTGTATCTACACCATTGCAGGCCCCTGTGTGCACAAGACGGAAGGCTCATATAAGTGTTGTGTCCCCGGGATTGCCGACCATAGTGTAATATTTGTGTGTGCAAGGGGACACGGATACGAGGCGCTTGAGAGGAAAGCGGAAGAGGAGAAAAGAGGAGGAAGGACACAAGGAACAGCGAAGAGATGAGAAGACAATAGCACGAGAAGAGGAGGAGGAAGACAAGACGATGAATATGAAATGAATGACATTGATAAAGGAGAAATAAAGAGGAATAAGACAGTTACGAGGAGATACGAGAAAGAGGAGAAGACGAGGAACACAAGGATGAGGGGAGAGGAGGGTGCTTATGAAACGGATGACACTGATAATGAAGAAGAAATATGAGAGGAAGAGAAGAGATAGGAGGAAGAGGAGGGCAAAGTGGAGTGAAGAGGGTGATTATGAAACTGACGACAATAATGTGGAAGAAGAGATACGAGGAGGAGGAGGACAAAAGGTGATGAAAGAGAAAGGTGAATGTGAAACACATGACAATAAGAGAAGAGGAGAGAGAGAGAGAGAGAGAGAGAGAGAGAGAGAGAGAGAGAGAGAGAGAGAGAGAGAGAGAGAGAGAGAGAGGACAAAAGGTGATGAAAGAGAAAGGTGAATGTGAAACGCATGACAATAAGTGGAGAGAGAGAGAGAGAGAGAGAGAGAGGACAAAAGGTGATGAAAGAAAGGTGAATGTGAAACGCATGACAATAAGAGAAGAGAGAGAGAGAGAGAGAGAGAGAGAGAGAGAGAGAGAGAGAGAGAGAGATAAACGATAAAGATGGATACCAGTCTCTCGAGGGGGGAGGAGGAGAAGGAGGATGAGGACGAGGGGGAAGAGGAGGAGGGAAAAGACATGATGATGATGATGATGATGAACAAAACAGCGTAACAAAGGAATATGGAGAAGAAAAACAAAGACAAGAGATAAAACAAGAGAAAATGAGAGGCAGGAGGAGGTGATGGAGAAACGAGCACATAAAAAAAATGGTACTGAATATTAGGGATAGGTCAGGCAGGGTTAAAGAAGAAAAAGGAAAAGAAAAGAAGAGAGAAAGAGAAGCAGAAAAGAAAAGAAGAATGGAGAAGTGAGACAAAGGAAAGAAAAAGAATGAAGGAATGCGAGGAGCAGAGGAAAAACTGGCAACGCAAAAATATAATACGAAGGATGAGAAGGAATGAAGGAAAGGCCGGAAGAAATGAAGGAAAAGAGGGAAGGAAAGAAGGAATGAAGGACTGGAAGGAAGGAAGGAGTCGAGGGAAAACTAGTAAGGCGAAAATATAATACGGAGGAGAGAGAGGAAGAATAAGGAGGAAGTGGGAAGCAATAATCATGGTAAGTGGACTGAGGCAAGGAAAGAAGGAGGAAAAAAGAAAGTAGGAAGGAAAAAAGAAGAAAGATCGAAGGAAGTAATAAACAAGAAGGAATGAAGGAAGGAAGAGAACAAGGACCGAAGGAAAAGGGGTTATATACGAACTACAAAAGGAAAAGAGAAAAAGAAATAGAAATGAAGGAGGGAAAAAGGAAAGGATGGAATACATGAATACTGGAAGGGAGGCAATAACAGAAGGAAGGCAGGAAGAAAGGAAGAAAAAGGAAGGAACAACGAAGAACGGAAGGAAGAAAGAATGAAGGGAAAAAAGGAATGAAGGAAGAAAACTGGAAGAATAAAGGAAGAAAAAGGAAGGAACAATGAAGAATGAAGGAAGAAAAAAAGATATGGAAGAAAGAATGGAAGGAAGGAACAATAAAGAAAGAAAAACGAAGAAAGAAAAAGGAAGGATGGAAAGAAGAGAATGGAAGGAGACGCATGGCGATAAAATACGAGATATACAATAGGAGGGAGGACAGAGAAGGAACATTCAGAGGTAAATAGGATGGAAGGAAAATGGATGAGGACTGACAAAGAGGGAAGGAAAGAAGGAAGGAGGGAATATGGAGGGACTACAGGAGGACAGAAAGAAGGAAGGATGAAAGAAAAGAAAGACGGACAAACGGAAGGAAGCAATAGAGAAAGAAGGAAGGAAGAGGAGAAAGGAGAAGGATGAGACAGATGGATTAAAAAAAAGAAAAAAAAAAAAAAGAATAAAAGAATGCTTAAAGGAGAGAGAGAGAGAGAGAGAGAGAGAGAGAGAGAGAGAGAGAGAGAGAGAGAGTGAGAGAGAGAGAGAGACGGGACGAAAGAAGGCATAAGGGAGATGAAGAAAGGAGAGAAGAATAAAACGACACATATAAATCCCGGGCAAGGACGGGAATCGGAGGAACATTCGGGGTAAGTAGGAAGAAGGGAAAATGTTGGACTGGCAAAAGGAAGCGGCAGGAGGAGAGGAGGAGAAAGGGAGAAGAGAAGCATGAAAGAAAAAAATGAGGATGGGAGAGGAGGAGGAGGAATAAAAGAGAGGAGGAGGAGGAGGAAGAAAAGAGAGGAGGAGGAGGAATAAAAGAGAGGAGGAGGAGGAATAAAAGAGGAGGTGGAGGAAGAAAAGAGAGGAGGAGGAGAAAAGAAAGGTGAAAGAAAATAATGAGGATGGGAGAGGATGAGGAGAAGGAAGAAAAGAGAGGAGGAGGAGAAGGAAGAAAAGAGAGGAGGAGGAGAAGGAAGAAAAGAGAGGAGGAGAAGGTGTGAGAAAAGAAGGATGAAAGAAAATGAAGATGGGAGAAAGTGGATGAGGAGAATAAAGGAATGAACGAAGGAAAAAAAGAAGAGACGGGAGAAAAAGATGGAAGAAAATGTAGATGGGAAAGAAGGATGAGGAGAAAGAAGGAATGAACGAAGGAAAAAATGAGGGAAGAAAGAACGATGAAAGAAATGAAGATGGGAAAGAAGGATGAAGGAACGAACTAAAGGAAAAAAAAAAAGGGGGTGGGAGAAAAGGATGAAAGAAATGAAGACGGGAGAGAAAGATGAGGAAAATGAAGGAATGAACGAAGGAAAAAAAAGAGAAGGAGGGAGAATAAGATGAAAGAAAATGAAGATGGGAGAGAAGGATGAGGAGAATGAAGGAATGAACGAAGGAAAAAAAAAGGTAAGAGAAAAGGAGGATGAAAGAAAATAATGAAGATGGGAGAGAAGGATGTGGTAAAAATATATATATATATATATATATATATATATATATATATATATACACAGCTACAAGTATCTATCATTGTATTTAAATTTATATCAATATGAGAAACGAAAATGAAAGAGAGATGATGAAAAGAAATGAGGAAATGACGTAAGGAAAGAATGGAAGAGGGAAGAAAGAAAAGAATAAAGAAGGAATTATGACCGAACGGAAGAATGGAGAGGTGTGTGTGTGTGTGTGTGTGTGTGTGTGTGTGTGTGTGTGTGTGTGTGTGTGTGTGTGTGTGTGTGTGTGTGTGTGTGTGTGTGTGTGTGTGTGAGAGAGAGAGAGAGAGAGAGAGAGAGAGAGAGAGAGAGAGAGAGACTGGAATAACAAGAAAACGAGAACCAAGGAGGAGAAAGAGAAGAAAAGCAAGGTAGGAAGTAAAAACCTGCTACAAGAAGTGTAAAAATCTTAGAAAGCTCTGAGGAAACTGGATTATTTGAGAAGGAGGGAAGGACGCGATGAAAACAGTGGGAACAGAAGATGAAGGAGAAAGAGGGACGAAGGAAAGACACGATGAAGACGATGGAAGGAGAAGATGGAAGGAAAAAGAGGAAACATGGAAAGACGTGATAAAGACGATGGAGGGAGAAAATGAAGGAGGGAAGGAGAAACGAAAGACGTGAAAAAGACGATGGAAGGATATGAAGGATGGAAGGAGAAACGGAAGAAGGAAAGACGTGATAAAGACGATGGAAAGAAAAGATGAAAGGAGGAGGAACAGGGAAGGAAAGGCGTGAAAAAGACGATGGAAAGAAAAGATGAAAGGAGGAGGAACAGGGAAGAAGGAAAGGCGTGATAAAGACGATTGAAAGAAAAGATGAAAGGAGGAGGAACAGGGAAGAAGGAAAGGCATGATAAAGGTGATGGAAGGACAATATAAAGGTGTAGTAAATAATGGAAACTGAAAAACAAATAAATAAATACAGTGACGAAGCTGTATGTATTGGGGAGGGAAGGATATGGAGAGAATAAAGGCGAAACTAAAGGAAATACACAATAAATTTGGGAAGGAAGAGGAGATGAAACGAGCATGAGAGACACGGGAGAAGAATGGCAGAAACGAGGCAGACGGGAAGAGAAAGACAAAAGACATGAAAGTGATGAATGGGGGAATTATGTAAGAAGTGATAAAGAATGGAGGAAAGAGGGGAGGATAAGAATACAAAAGAAGGCAGGAGAATGGGAGAAAAAGATGAGGAAGACAGGAATAAAAGGACAAGAGATATGAAAGAGAAGGATGAGGGGAGAATGGCAGAAACGAGGAAAATGGGAATAGAAAGATAATTGATATGAAGGTGAAGAGTGAGGGAATAAGGTAGGACGTGATAAAGGATGGAGGAAAGAGGGGAGGATAAGAATATAAGAGATGGCAGGAGAATGGGAGAAAAAGAAGAGGAAGACTGGAGAAAATAGACGACAGATGTGAAAGAGACGGATGAGGGAAAAGTGAAAGGATGATAAAGGATGGATTAAGAAGACAGAAGAGTAAGAAAGTGGGGATTAGAAAAAGGATGAAAAACAGACACAGGAGAGTGAGAAATATAATCCCAGCGAAAGAAAACACGTGATGGGCAAGATGGAGGGACGAAAAATATATGTGAAAAAATAGGAGAAAATAAGAGACTAAAAGAATATGAAATGGAATCTGAGATGGATGAAGATGGAGAGATATGGAAGAGAGGGAATAGGAAGCCGAATAATGGAAACCGTGATAACGAAGAGAAAAAAGACAGAAAACAGAATGTGAAAGTGTAGATGATAGAGAATGAGAATAAAGGAATAGAGGATGGAAGAAGATGGAGAGAGAGAGAGAGAGAGAGAGAGAGAGAGAGAGAGAGAGAGGGGAAAAAGTAACCGTGAAAAAGAAACATACAGAAAAAAGATAAAAAAATAGTTAAGATACAGAGATTGGTAAAGACGTGATAAAGGAAAGAGGTAGTGGTGGGGGAGAGGAAAGGATAAAAGAGGAAATGGTCAAATGAAGAGAAAAGTAGTTGAAATGAAGAGGAAAATGGGAGAAGATAACAAGGAGAGAAATGGTAAAGACGTAATAAAGGAAGGTAGCAACGGAGAGGGAAGAAGAAAGTATGTTAAAGGGGAAATGAGCAGAACACCAGAACGCAGGTGAAAGGAAATGAAGATGAGGAAATGGGAAGAAAATAATGAGAGAATCAGTAAAGACGTAATACAGGACGAAGGTAATGGAGAAAAAAGATGTAAAAGGGAATATGAGCAAAACAAGAAAGAAATGAAATTAAATGAAGACGAAGAGGAAACTGGGAGAAGATGAGAAGGAGAGAATTAGTAAACACGTGATAAGGGAAGGAGGCAATGGAGCAGGAAGGAGAAAGGATGTAAAAGGGGAAATGAGCGAAACAAAAGAGCGTAGGTGAAAGGAAATGACGAAAAGAAAAAAGCGAAGAAAATAATGAGAGAATTAGTAAAGACGTGATAGAGAAAGGAGGCAATGGAGCAGGAAGGATGAAAGATGTAAAAGGGGAAATGAGCGAAACAAGAGAGCGTAGGTGAAAGGAAATGAGGAGGAAGGGGAAAAAGGGGGGATGACAGTAAAAGTTTAAGAACAGATATGAAAAAAGGGAAGGATGAGGTAAGGGAAGAGAATTAAATGAAGAGAGGAGAGGAGAGCAAGAGAATACCATACGAGGAATAAGGCAAACGAAAGAGGGAAGGAGGAAGAAGGCACAATAAACAAGGAGGAAGGACTAGAATAACAAGATGATGGCAAAGAGGAGGAGGAGGAGGAGGAAGCAGGAAGTGACGTAAGAGAGATTAGATTAAGAGGAAAAGCAGAAGCGAGAGAGAGAGAGAGAGAGAGAGAGAGAGAGAGAGAGAGAGAGAGAGAGAGAGAGCGGAGGACGAGAAAAACAACACAAAACAAGAAAAATGTGGAACTCAAGAACTCGGAAGAAAGGAAGAGACAAAGACGAGGAAAAAAGAAGAGGGAGAAAGAGAGGATGGAGAAAAATTAGAACCAGGAGTGTGGAAAACAAGTCAGGAGAAGACGGAAGAGAACAAATAAGGTGAAAGAGGAAGACAGCAATACAAGATAGCAGAGGAGAAGAGGAGGAGGAGGAAGAAGAAGAAGAAGAAGAAGAAGAAGAAGAAGAAGAAGAAGAGGAGGAGGAGGAGGAGGAGGAGGAGCTTGAAGCCAGAAAGAGGAGTATTACAAGAATGGCAAGTGGGGAAAGAGTAAGAATGTAGATCAAGAAAAAGATCACGAGAAGGAAAGGAAGACATTACAAGGAGAGAGAGAGAGAGAGAGAGAGAGAGAGAGAGAGAGAGAGAGAGAGAGAGAGAGAGAGAGAGAGAGAATGAATTACGTTAAAACAATAGTATGAAATCCTGCATGAAACAATAAGCAGCGAGAGGAAAGAAAAATAAATAAATGCAAAATACACATTAGAGTCTTTAAGCAACATTAAGACGGTGAAAAGAATAATCTATGCAACATTAAGGCAAGGCAAGGATAATTTATGCAACATTTCCAGATGCACAAGGAAAGCACATTATCTTGGAAGGCTTGGCTGGAGATGCAAGCCATTTTAACCTTTCCGCCTTCACGCCCTAACGCACACATTACTTACACGGCTCTCTCGGTGTTTTCACAAGACTCTCGGTTTAGTTTAGTCAATTTGGTGGAGAATTTCTGCTTGTTCATTAACTCACAGATCATTACCACCATTATCATCAGTATCCTAAAAAATCATCATCATCCTCATTACATTATCAGAAGGGTCATTACTTCCATTATCATCATCAGTATCCTAAAACATCACCAACATCCTCATTACCATCTCTTTGTTCATTAAGTCACGGATCATTATCATTATCAGAGGGGTCATTACCACCATTATCATCATCACTTCCTTAAAACATCATCACCAACATCGTCCTCATTACCATCTTTTTGTTCATTAAGTCACGGATCATTACCACCATTACCATCATCAGTATCCTAAAACATCATCATAAACATCCCCATTACCATCATCATCATAATTCTCACCATCTCTGTCTCACCGTTATCAGAAGAAGCACTACCACCATTATCATCATCACCATCTTACCCTCATCATCATCAACACCATCAACGTAACATCATCATCGTCAGTATCAACATCAACAACATACCATCATCAATATCATCAACATAAATCGTCATCATAAGCATTATCTCCAGCAAATGACAATATTAACCATACTTCCTTAGTCATTAGCCCTTGTCATATGATTAGTAATTTCGTAACGTAATTCAGTCACCGATTTAGCTAGTTGGATTCTTGGATAAGTCTTGAGGTAATGAGGATGAGTAGGATGGTGTGTGTGTGTGTGTGTGTGTGTGTGTGTGTGTGTGTGTGTGTGTGTTAAAAAGAAAAAGCAACCCGACACAAATAGGGGGATAAGATGGAGATAAAAGGAGAATCACAGTCACAGATAAACAAATGAGGATCAGGGATATGGAGAGAGAGAATCAGGGAACTACTAAAGAATGAGAGACGAGTTTAGACGATCAAAATCATAAGAGAGAATCTGAACCTGGGCTTAACACACAAATTGGAGGATCAGATGAACGAAAAAGGAATGGAAATTAAAGAACCCAACACAAATACGAGGATTAAAAGAAAAGGAATTGGACAATGCAGAGGATATCAGATGTAAACAAGGAAGAGGACTTACAGAAATGGATGCAAATGTTAGAATGGTAAAAATGTTGCTACTATTATTATTATTATTAGCTGGAGGTTGTGGTGGTGGGAGTAAGTAGCAGCAGAAGTAGTAATAGTAGTAGTAGTAGTAGTAGTAGTAGTAGTAGTAATAATAATAATACTATCGACGTATGACAAATGTAGCTGAGTGAGAAGTTCAGCCTCATGAGAATCAGATTACACGGTCCTCTGATTGGCACACAGGCTGGCAGGCAGGCGGCAAGGACGTAATGATGGGGGAGGGGGGTGGGGGAATGGGGGAGTGAGTGGGGGTGGGGGAGAGTGTGTGGGTGGGAGGGGGAGAGAGAAGGAGGATTAAGAACGGGTTGATGCGTGGGAGGGAGAGAGGGTGAGGAGAGAGTGGGTGAGGGAAGGAGTGAGGAAAGAGTGGGTGGGGGGAGGAAGATGGATTAAGAACAGGTTGATGTGTGGGAGGAAGAGGCAGAAGGCGAGGAGAGGAAGAAGAGAGACGGAAGAGGGAGAGAGGAGGGAGGGAGGCATTAAGAACAATTTAGTGTGGGAGTGACAGGGAGAGAAAGAGTAGATTAATGCTTGGAAGACAAGGAGGGAAGAGGAGGGGGAGAGGATTAAGTAGAACAGGTTGGTGTGTGTGTGTGTGTGTGTGTGTGTGTGTGTGTGTGTGTGTGTGTGTGTGTGTGTGTGTGTGTGTGTGTGTGTGTGTGTGTGTGTGTGGGTGTAAGGGGGGGGGAAGGGAAGGAGATGGGTTTGGTGAGGGTGGGGATGGGAGGGAGAGAGAGAGAAAATGGGGGAGAAAAGGACCGTGAGCTGAAGTGCATTTTATCAAGCAGGTGTGTGGGTGAGATAAGTCTATGTACTGTATAAATGGGCTTATGAAAGACATACACAAGTAGAGACAGAGTTAGGAAAAACAGGGGGAGAAAAAGAGGAAGAGAGGATTATGAAAAACAGGGGAAGGATGGAAGATGCGTGGTTGTGGAAAACGGCGTAACAGTTCCCCTCAATCCAATTATCTCACTCACTACGACCTCCAATTCATTCTTGCAAACCATCGTCTAGTTATAAGGCCCACACCACCAGCCGACGATTTCCCTGAGGTATGAGGTAAAGAGACTGATATATATAACCTTCAGACGCTTTTCTCTATGCCCAACCCATCAGAGGATTTCCCTGAGCCAAAAGGTTAAGTTTAAGAGGAGCGTATCAAGGCCCAGACGGTCCTGTGTGACTCGCCCTCCTGCTGCCACTAGTCATCGGAAATTCATTACGATAATTTGGTATTGTTGAAACCAGGGCGAGCAGAACGAGGGGAGAGAGGACGGAGAAAGGGAGAGCAGGGGAGAGAATGGGAGAAAGGAGAGAAGGGACGATGAGAGGACAGATGAAAGGGAGAGGGGAGAAAAGAGAAGAGAGACGATGAGCGGACAGAGAAAGGGAGAAGGGAGAAATGAAAGGACGGAGAAAGGGAAAAGACAGAATGGGAGGAAGGAGTGAAAAGACGATGATGGGACTGATGAAATGCAGAAGGAAAAGATGATGATGATGATAGAGAGAGAGAGAGAGAAATAGGAGGCTGGGGGAATGACAGGAAAATTAAAACGAAGTAAGGAAGGAAGAAAAAGGGAGAGCCAAAAAAACAAAGACCCAGACAATATTAGCAGAGATAACACGAGGGACTGGGAGAGAAGACAGACAAGAAAAGTAAGAAAATGAGAAAGGGAAGAAGGCAAGAAAATGTAATAAAATGTACGACAAAGGAAAGGACAAGAATGAGAATGTACGAAAAAGGAGAGAAGACAGTAAAGAAAGGAGGCAGGCAAGAAAATGGAAGAAAATATATGAGAGAAGACAAACAGGAAGCAAGGAAATGTAATTAAATACATGACAACGGACAGAAGAAAGAAGACAAGAAAATTTAAGATAATATGAAAGAAAGGAAACGAGAGCATGGTAAAGGACAGGCAAGAGAGTCGGAAAAACACTCGAAAAGAATAGTTAGGATATAAAACAAAGGAAAGGATAATAAGGAAGTGTAAAAAAAAATGGCAGGGGAGAGGAGAAAGGAAGGGAGAGGAAGAGAAAAGAGGAGAAAGGAAAGGTGAGGAGGAGAGAGGAAGAGAAGAAAGAAGAGGTGAGAGGAAAAGAAGAGAGAGGAAGAGATGTGAGGAGAGGAGGGGAAGAGAAAAGAGAGGATGGGAGAGGAAAAGAGAGAATGGAGGGGAAAGGAAGAGAAAAGCGAGCAGGGGAGAGAGGGAAAGAGTGAAAGACAATTAAGTAGGAGACAGAGAGAGAGAGAGAGAGCAAAGGCGGGAGATAAGAGAAATGTGAAGGTTTGGAGAGCAAGAGGAAGGAAAATATGCCGTCAGCAGAGATAAAAGATAACAGAGGGAGAGCAAGAAATATACAGGAAGAGGAAGGACGAGAGAAGAGGATAATAAAGATGATGATTGATGATGATGATGATGATGATGATGATGATGATGGTGGTGGTGGTGGTGACGATTATGATGATGGTAAAGATGATTATGATGATGATGGTAAAGATGATGATGATGATGATGATGGTGGTGGTGGTGGCGATTATGATGATGGTAAAGATGATTATGATGATGATGGTAAAGATGATTATGATGATGATGGTAAAGATGATGATGATGATGATGATGATGGTGGTGGTGGTGGCGACTATGATGATGGTAAAGATGATTATGATGATGATGATGATGATGATGATGATGATGATGATGGTGGTGGTGGTGATGATGATGATGATGATGATGATAAAAGTATGCTCTGCGGAGATAACAACTAATGATTTAAGAAATTAATGAAAAAAATACTGAAGGAATAAAACGTACATGAATGGAGAGAGAGAGAGAGAGAGAGAGATGGTGGGGAGGGGGTGGAGGGTGGAAGCAGATACATGGTAAAAGGGACATAAGGTTTGGGTGACAGGAAGGCTATAGAGATGGGAGAGGGTGGGAAGACAGGGGTGGGAAGAAGAAAGGGAGGGGGAGAAGGAAAGAGGGAGGGAAGGAAGAGGAGGGAAGAAGGGAATGAAAAAAGGCAAGGAAGGGAGAAGAACGAAGGGGAGAAGGGAAGGAAGGAAAAAGAAGAAGGTATGGGACAAGAGAAAGAAGGGAAGGAGGGGGTGGGAAGAAGAGGAGGGAAGAAGAGAGGTAAGGAGACGGAAGAAGGAAGAGGAGGTGAGTGAAGAGGAGGGAATAACGCATGGAAGCGGGAGGGAGGAGGAAAACAGGACAAGAGATGGAGCTACGAGGGAGGGGAGGGGGGAGGACGTGAAAGAAGGAAGGGGAAGAGGAAAAGGAAGGATGAGATGAAGGAAAAACGAAGGAAGGGTGGATGGGAAGGAAGAAGAGAACGGGGACAGAGCAAAGAATATATTTTAAACAGGGAGATGCAAAGTTGTAAAAAAGGGAATATATAAAGAGGAGGAGAGGAGAGGAGAGGACAGGAGAGGAG
This sequence comes from Coenobita brevimanus, assembly GCF_032717465.1. Classification (NCBI taxonomy): domain Eukaryota; kingdom Metazoa; phylum Arthropoda; class Malacostraca; order Decapoda; family Coenobitidae; genus Coenobita; species Coenobita brevimanus. Next base: position 1,238,414 of record NC_136987.1, read on the forward strand.
GGAAGGGAAGAGAGGTGAGGTGGGAGGCCGGAAAAACAATACATAAAACAAAGGAAATCTGAGGAAGGAAATAAAGGAAGAAAAGGATGAGTGGGAAGAGAGAAAAGGAAGAGGAGGAAGTAGGGAAGACAAGGAGGAACACAGACATATAGAGATAATGGAAGGAAAGACAGGAAGGAGTACACAGGGAGTAATGAATGGAATGGAGAAAGAGGGAGTGGTAAGAGGAAAGCATGCAAGAGAGAGAGAGAGAGAGAAAGAGAGAGAGAGAGAGAGAGAGAGAGAGAGAGAGAGAGAGAGAGAGAGAGAGAGAGAGAGAGAGAGAGAGAGAGAATAAAAAATAAAAGTTCAATTAGGCGCCATTTCCACGAGGACAAGCAAACAGTTATTACCATCTTACTCCCCCTGGAATTCGCCTCTCAACAATCGATGTTATATCAAGGTCCCCAACTGCTATCTGAACCCCGCCAAGGGACGAAACAAACGCTGTCCAAAAGTCTGACCGGCCAGAAAATCGACATCGGGTTCTTCCAGCTGCGAGGTGGACGTGCTAACCAATGCATCACGGCTTAACCCCAAGGAGGAGGGGAAGAGGGTAGAGAGATGGGAGAAACGGGAGGGAAGAGGGAAATACGGTGAAGGGAGGGAAGGTGAGGTGACAGGATGGTATTAGGGACGGAAAACAGGTGGTGGTGGAGGGGTGGAGGGAAGGGGGAAGTGAAGGGAGGAAGGGATGAATGAGAGAAGTGGATGGAGGGAAGGGGAAAAAAGGGAAGAGGAAAGGAACTGAAGGAAGATAGGTGAGGACGGAAGAAAAGTGAAGGAGCGAAGAGTGGAGAGATGGGAGTGAATGACTGGGGGAAGGAGAAAATGCGGAGAAGGAAGGAAACAGGAGTAATTGAGGGAAGAAAGTACGGAATGGTGGATGAAGCGAAGGGGGAAGAGGAGGGCATGGAGCAGAGGTGAGAGGAAGATGAGGGAATGAAGAGGAGGAGAAAGAATGAAACGGGAAGTAAGAGAGAAGAGATTGGGAAGGGGACAGACGGCAAAAAGGGGAGGGAGGAGAGAGGAATGGGGGAGGGAAGAGAGAGGAAAGGGGGAGAAGAGAGAGGAGAGATGAAATAGCAAATTACTGGAAAGAGAAATACCAGTAATGGAGGGAAGAAGAGGAAAATGGAGAGAGGGAAGACGAAAGAAGGGAAGAAGAGGCGACAGGACGGTATTAGGTGTCGGGAGGAAAGGAGAGGTATGGGGGGGAGGGAAGGGGGTAGACTGGATGGAGAGAGAGAGAGAGAGAGAGAGAGAGAGATATGGGGGGGAGGGAAGGGGGTAGACTGGATGGAGAGAGAGAGAGAGAGAGAGAGAGAGAGAGAGAGGAACCGAAGGAAGCCAGAGAGATAGTAAGAGATAAAAGGGAAAGAGGAAGGGGGAGGAGGAGAGGGCGAGGAGAGAAATGGGACAAAGCGATAAGGGATTGGAGAAGGAAGAGAATTGCCTGCATAACGAAGGATCTTGAGGCAGTCAGGCAGAGGGAAAGGGAAGGAAGGAAGGGAGGGAGGGAGGAAGGATGGAAGGAAGGAAGGATGGAAGGAAGGAAGGATGGAAGGAAGAAATGAAAGAAGAAAGGATATGGGAAAAAAGTGAGGGTTAAAGGATACGATGAACGTTGAGAGAGAGAGAGAGAGAGAGAGAGAGAGAGAGAGAGAGAGAGAGAGAGAGAGAGAGAGAGAGAGAGAGACCCAAACAGGAAGTGTGCTGTTTGTATAGTGACTAAATATAAAGGATAACAACAAAGGGTTTCGAGGAATGCCGACACACACACACACACACACACACACATTGTATAAAGGGAGAGAACCAGCACGCACGCACACACACACACACACACACACACCAGGAATTGCAACAGGACAACACACACACGTCCTCTTTTCTATTATTTCAACGGCCACCTTTTCCCTTGTATTAGTGTCTATTTTCTTACTTTCGTCCTTATTCAGTACTCCCCTCGTTCCCGTTTCTCTCTCTCTCTCTCTCTCATGAACGCAGAAGGCATGTAGTCGTCTTTACCAGTCTTGGAGTAACTGTAATTTAATTGCTATGTAACTAATTACACATTTTGGGGTAATTATAATCACTTTTATTTACCAGTATTTGTAACTGAAATTAACTGTTTAGGCATAAGTAAAATTACATCATACAAACATTATTTTGATATACTGGAGAGAGAGAGAGAGAGAGAGAGAGAGAGAGAGAGAGAGAGAGAGAGAGAGAAATTAAATTACTGTATAATATATATATATATAAATAATTCAACAATCAGCGATTAGTTCCGTTTATACCATGAAGAAGTCATTGAAATAAGTAACTGAACACTAACTTTGCTGTAATTGTAATCTGGAATTAACAGAACTGAGTAACTGTAATCAGCATTTTTTTTCTTCCTTGTAACTGTATATGGTTAATAGGACAAGAAACTGTCATTGTAATTTTTTCTTCCTTGTAATGTATTTAAGTAACAGGACATGCAGGCTAATTGTAACTGACCTAAACCAAAGTAATTACCCCAAGCCTGGTGTCAACTTCAAACGGGGTCAGCCTGAAACAACCGCTTCGCTACGAGTATCCTCAATATCAAAACAACAGTCCTAGCTTATACTCAGTATGGACGGTGTGTGTTAGTACCGAAGTGGTGGCATGTGGAGGTGTATGGTTCGTAGGGAAACTGCTGGGCCTCAAGGGGCCGAGCTGTCAAGACCTAGGCCAGAGTCGGACGCATAAGAAAAATAATAATAATGGTCATCCCTTCCATAACTGAGGCGTTTGGGTATAGACAGACAGACAGACAGACACACAAACCAATCTAGCACCAGCAGGAGCTGCACCCCCCCCCCCACACACAGCCAATCTAGTTACATGGAGCAGCAACGTACTCGCTTGGAAGTAACAAGAATACAATGAAAAAATGATCATGCTGAAAGGATTTATACTGCAACAGCGGGTACACACGACCAGTCCTTACACGTATGAATACCTACACGCTTACTTACGCACACATCTACACGTTAACTTACACACACCTACAATCATGCATACCCAAACATACACAGTGCACACACCCAAAACTAAATGCTTACATACACGTGAACTCGCACACAACTACATCCTTGTAATCACACAAATCAATACCTACACGCTTAAATACAATATGCATACCTTGAAGGTTACATATGTACACGCACACACTCATACACGCTTACCTACCTACACACACACACACACACACTCTAAGACACTTCATACATACACCCCAAAACGTACATACATCTACATGCTCACATACACATACCCTACTAGCTTACGTACACACCTTCATTTATACATCCACTCCAACAAACATACATATATACAAGCTTACGAATAATACATAAAAACATGTCCACACAAAATGTCTACACATCCTATACACACACACAAAGCACCGCGAGGGTACACACGGTGGCACGCACACGCTTCATATACATTCACACCTGCGTGTTTTGTTAAAGCACTCGCCATTAGTTGGTATTGGTGGTGATGGCGTAATGTTATGGTGGTGATGGTGACGGAAGTGGTGGGGATAGGTGATGTTATGGTGGTGGTAGTGGTGATGGTGACGAAGTGGTGGTGGTAGTGGTGATGTTATGTTGGAGTGGTTATGGTGACAATACAACCGACTGCAGTGGTTGTGGTAGTAGTCACAGTGTTGGTGTGATATATGGTAGTAGTCATAGTGTTGGTGTGTTATTATTGCTGGTGGTAGTGACAGGTGCAGGAGGGGGAAATGGTGACAGTTAGTGGTGTGGTATCAATGGTGGTTATGGTAGTGGTGGGAGTAGTGTGTTACGGTGGCAGTCGAGGATGTGTTGTGGTAAGGGTGTGGTATTAGTATTGTGGTTATAATGATAGTGGTGACAGTTATGGTTATACAGTTTAGTGGACGTTGCAGTGGTAATGTGGTAGTCATGGATGTACTGTGGTGAGGGTGTGGTAGTACTGTTGTGGTGAGAATGTGGTAGTAGTGTTGTGGTAAGGGTGAGGTAGCAGTGTTGTGGTGAGGGTGTGGTAGTAGTGTTGTGGTGAGGGTGTGGTAGTAGTGTTGTGGTGAGGGTGTGGTAGTAGTGTTGTGGTAAAGGTGTGGTAGTAGTGTTGTGGTGAGGGTGGTAGTATTGTGGTGTGAAGGTGGTAGTGTTGTGGTGAGGGTGTGGTAGTAGTGTTGTGGTGAGGGTGTGGTAGTAGTGTTGTGGTGAGGGTGTGGTAGTAGTGTTGTGGTGAGGGTGTGGTAGTAGTGTTGTGGTGAGGGTGTGGTAGTAGTGTTGTGGTGAGGGTGTGGTAGTAGTGTTGTGGTGAGGGTGTGGTAGTAGTGTTGTAGTGAGGGTGTGGTAGTAGTGTTGTGGTGGGGGTGTGGTAGTAGTGTTGTGGTGGGGGTGTGGTAGTATTGTGGTAGCAGCACTGTCGTTATAATGACGGTGGTGACGGTAGTGGTTATGTAGTGGTATAGGCGATGGTATTTCACTGGTATGGCACGGTACAGGTAGTTTACTGTAGCGGTATTACTGTAATAAAAGAAATATTGATGGTATAATAATCACACAGTGGACGGTAGTTCATTTAGCAAACACACCGCCATTACCAATTATTATGGCGACATGTAAAGGCGAGGAGCACGTAACACAATGCTGGGACTGAGAAAACACACTGCTGAGTTTGTGTCTAGTGTACGATATAAACACACACACACAAGCAGAAGGGGAGGGAGATGTAAACAGCATACACACACGAGAGAGAGAGAGAGGTACACACACACACACACACACACACACACACACACACACACACACACACACACACACACACCAGAGAAGGTTGTGTTGGTGGTGTGTGTAATAACAGTCGGCGGAACACCACCAACATGACTAACACTAGCAGCTCAACACAAAATGGGTGGCGGGAGCAGCAGCAACAGCAACAACAAAGAGTAGTTGACAAAGTGCTGCTGGTACATGTAGTTGTAGTTGTGACGGGGGTGTGCTGGGACTTGTGGTGGTTGGGAGAGAAGTGGTTTGGGGGGGGGGGAGAGGAGGAGGAGGAGGAGAAAACCAATGGACAAGGAGGCCTAAAAAGACGAGAGAGAGAGAGAGAGAGAGAGAGAGAGAGAGAGAGAGAGTTGCAGCAGATGAACACGCTATAATAATAATAATAATAATAATAATAATAATAATAATAATGGTAAACTGTATCTAAATATTTGCCCTCTTGGTTTAGGCATAAAAAAGACGAAATAAAGAGGAAGTTAAAGCAGATGAACAAAACGTAACAATAATACTAATAAAGCTAAATTGTACATCTATATTTGCGTTCTCGGTTTAGTTTACGGTAAGTGTTTTTAGCTCAATACTGCACCCATATTTATAACCTGCTCCAGAAATACTTCAGAGGGAGGAGGTCGATAAGCATGATGATGATGTTACGGTGGTGGTGGTGGAGGGTTTTTCAATTCTTGTCTGGCCTCATGTCTGGTTGAAACAGTACTTTATTTCGCATTCTTTGCTGCCATAGTAGTAGTAGTGGTGGAGGTAGTAGAATATTAAGTAACAGTAGATTAGTGGCAACAATACTACAGTATTTGAAAGTAGCAAAAACAGCAGCAATAATTAGTAGTAGTCGTTGTAGTGGTAGTAGCAGTAGTAATGACAGCAGTATAAACAAGAGTAATAATAGTAACAAAAGCCTGGGTAGAGGGTGAGGGATGGTGGGGGGTTTAGTGGTCATGAAGCAAGGCAACAGTAAGCTAAGATTTATCGTCTGCATGAAGGCTTAAATTTGAACCTCGGCCCTCCCATTTATCGATTAGGTAAAGAGCCACGGACCGCACCCTGGGTATTTCAACCATTTGCCTCTCCTACCCCCGCAACCCACACCAACCTCTCCTCTCTCTTCCCCCCTCCCTCACCCTTTATTCCTTTACCTCCTCCCCTCATCCCTCACTCCTATACCTCCTAATCTGTTCCCACTTCCTTCTTTCCTCACTTCCCCCCTTCTCCCTCCCTCCCTCACCAACTCTCACTCCTCAACCTTCTACCTCACCTTTCTCACCCTCTCTTTCACCACCCCCCCTTCACTCACTCTTCTACCTCTTATCCATTATTTTTCTCTAGACTCCCTATTCTCTTCCCCGTCTCCATTTTTCACCACCTTTCCCTCATCCCTCCCCCCCTTTCCATTCTTAGACTTCCTCTCCCTCACCCCAGTCTCCCCTCTTTCTCTTATTAGCCTCTCCCCTCACCCCAACTATCCTAATATTCCCACTCCTTTCCTCACACTCATTCACACTCACTACCCCTCACTCTTACATTATTCTTTCTCCTCTCCACTCTCCCCCTTCTCTCCCCCCGCCCTTTCTATTATTTTCATCCCCACACCTCACTCTTTTCTCCCCTCTCTTTGTACTCTCCTCCTCCTCCTTTCATTCTTCTCTCCTTCATCCCTATCATACTCTCTTCCTCATTCATTCTCTCAGCAGCATTCAATACCCCTCTCCCTCCCGTCATTCGCTTATCTTCCCTCCTCTTCAGTTATCGCCATTCTTCCTCTCTCAATCTTTCACGCTCACCACCAAAACCCTGCAACTCTCTCTCTCCCTCCCTTGATTCCTATTACCTCCACTTCTCCCTCCTAATTTCTTTTCAGAATCCCTCTTCCTTGATCTCTCCACATTCCAATTCTCTCGGTTCTTCCTTATCATCTTTCCTTTTCCTATAACCCTCCCCCACGTCTTTCTGTACTTTAATACGTCTCTCGAACACTGAGTAAACTCATATGACGGTGGCAATAATAACTACTTAATAAATAAATACAAAATAAGAGATATCCTGGTTAAAAAGAATGCTTAAAGTTTGCCCTTCACCTTTCTTTTTCTTCCCTCTCATTTTCTCTTCCTCCTCCTCCTCCGTTCGATTCTTTCTCCTCACACACTTCCTCTTCCCTCATCCTCCCCCCCGTCCTTAATTACCCCTCTTCTTTCTCCCTCCCTCTTATCTTCTTTCTTCCCATACCTCTCCTTCGCCTCCACTCCTCTTAATCTATTTCCCCTTCTAATTTAATTCTCCTCCTCTTCTCTCCTTCCTCCTCCTCCTCCAGCTCCTTTCGACTCTCTCCTTACATACTACTTCGTTCCTTCCATTCTTCCCTTCCTTATCCCTCCCTCCCATTATCTCTTTTTCCTTCCTTCCCATACTTCTCCTCCTCCATTCGTCTTAATCCACTTCCTTCCCTTCCTCCCATTTTCTCTACTTTCATTCCTCCTCCTCCTCCTCCATTCGTCTTAATCCATTTCCTTTCCTCCTTCATTTAATTATCTTCTCCTCCTTAACCCTATCCTTTTCCGCCTCTCTATATTTAGCTCCCTCTAATCTTCTCTTTCCTCCTCCTACACCATAATTCTTTCTCAAATTACGACTCTCTCTCTCTAACAATCACGAATCACACACACACATACAGAGAGGGCGAGAACGAGAGAGAGAGAGAGAGAGAGAGAGAGAGAGAGAGAGAGAGAGAGAGAGAGAGAAATCATACAATCACGAAATAAATCACACGGTAAACCAATCATGAACAAGCACACAAACACACACATATACCCTGAATCACCAGACATACACACATGAAGGAACGCACATCCATGACTACACACAGCAGAAACGCACACAGTGTAAAGGAAACAACAGCGCGCACACATACATACAAACATTCCAACATAAAAGATCCCACACATACAGATGGTACTTTAACAATCATCATCATCATCACCAACCAACCACCACCAACACGATCCTACACATACTGTTTATACAATCACCGCCCCTCCCCCTCTCTCGTTTTGTTTTTCCATACACCCTTTGATTGTGTGGGGGTATTCTCTCTCTCTCTCTCTCTCTCTCTCTCTCTCTCAACCTTGTCTTGGGGATAAATCGTGGGCCATGCGTTATTAGGGAAGGATTTGGGCCAATTGTCAGAGAGGCCGTGTTTGGGAGCACATGAAAGGCTTTAATTACTGTGGAGAGAGAGAGAGAGAGGGGGGGGGGCTTCCATAGTCAGGCCGTACTGTAAAACAAAATGCAGCTAAACACACACACACACACACACACACACACACACACACACACACACACACACACACACACACACACACACACACACACACACAGAAATCAGAGTATACAAAAACAACATACAGCTAGAAACACACACTGCCTGAAAATTCTCTCTCTCTCTCTCACACACACACACTATTACGCTAAAACATCAACCCTGAAGGAAGGAAAAAAGCTGCTGCATGCCGGAAAAGTAGTACAAACGTGAACTCTCTCTCTCACACACACACACAAATCAGCTACAGCAAACTTGAAAGAGGGAAAAAAGTTGCTGCCTGCGAAAAAAAAAATAATAATAATAATAATCACACACACACACACACTCACCCATTAACCTAAAACACCAAACCTGAAAGGAAAAAAAAAATGTTGCTGTCTGGCTGAAATGTAGTCTAAAAAAGGCAAAAGTATAAAAAAAAAAAAGTATACACACAAAGGGATGAACAATATTACCCGCTTCAATTTCCTGGTCGTCTTTTAATCCAGCCAGGCGTGATGACCAGGGTAGAAACTCCCGCTAATATGACTTTCTCTTTTTTCCTCCCTCGCTCCACCTCGTCCACTCCTCTACCCAACCAACTCACTCACTCACTCTCACGTTCTCTAGTGTGTTTTAAAATATGGTGCGTATCTTTAAATCCCCCACCCCCTCTCTCTCATTTAACACTCAAACTCATAAGGGTACTCTCTCTCTCTCTCTCTCTCTCACACAATCCTCTCTGTAGTGCACTTTTTAATATGGTGTGTATCTGTAAATTCCGGTCCCTTCCCTCACCCACTCTCTCTCCTATAACACTCATACAAGATGTACTCTCTCTCTCTCTCTCTCTCTCACACACACACACACACACACATCCTGACCCTTCTTAAACTAACACACCCACTCGTCTCTGCTCACCCTACCCATATTTGTCTTCTCAGCTTTGACCTGGACATTACCGGTCTCCCTCACCCCTCCTAACCACACACACTCTCATCCTCTTCATCCCACACGCCTCAGCCTCATGACCTAACCCCTTACTCTCCCCTAGCTAGCGAGTACTAAAGCCTCCTTGCCAGTAACGCAGGGGATCATAAATACAAGAACCTGTGTCCGTCTTCAGGTCTCTGTAATCAACGCCCTCTCTAAATAAAGGATTTGTCTACTTAGTGCACGGGGTCATCCATCAGGCAAAAGCACGAGAGACTTGGTTAGTATATTTAAGACGCTCTAACCTCTTGTCTTTGCGTGTTGCGAGGACGGTTCTACATTTATAAGGAGCTAGAATACGGTGCTAGTCATGAAGAAGTTATGGAAAGAATTAACAGCCATAACACTGTCTTTTTCTAGTTTCGAGGTATGTGAAATAAACAGCAAAATAAACACGAAAAGGAGGGAAATCTAGGCCAAGTTAGAGTAAAAAAGAATTCTAGTACTAGTCAATTAATGGGAGGAAGAGTGGTAGAGAGGCATGATGAGTGCACAACGCTTTTATATAGTAGTCAATGCGGAAGGTGAACGAACATGACACCTGAAAAGAAGGAAGAAATAAGGAAGAAATGCTGGATACAGTGAATGTGCCTTAAGTGTATGGTGTAGATGGATTCACAGAGATATGATAAACAAATAGATGGATGGACAGGCAAAGAAAAAACAAAGGTCAGAGGGGGAGGGTTACTGAACGAAATGAAAACGTTATGAGAGAGAGAGAGAGAGAGAGAGAGAGAGAGAGAGAGAGAGAGAGAGAGAGAGAGAGAGTAAAGGCCAAAACTTCACCGAACACAAACATATCAGCACTGTGACACGCCAAGGAGAGGCGACCTGACTCCCAAAATAAATCACTGACGAAGAGATGCTTAGAAATCAATGTGAAAAATAACTCTATGTGAGAAGGGTGTTAGGGCAACGAGAACACAGGGGAAAGCAGTGAGACAGAGACGAAATACGACTGCGCAAAATATGTAACAATGGAAGTGGTTTTACGAAATTTTATAATACGCTAAAAAAAAAATCACTGAGGAGAAAGTGTTACGTACTCTACGCCAACGAAAGTGTGGACACAAATTAAGGGGTGACGTGACGTGACCTTTCCACTCCTAACTGCAAAGTCGCTGTGAGAAAGACGCTACGTAAAGAAAAAAAATGCATAATCTGTAAAATAAACCGCCGAGAAAGACGTTACGAAAAAATCACAATCTGTACAATAATCGCTGAGAAAGACGTTACGAAAAAATGCATAATCTTTGTAATAAATCGCTCAGAAAGACGTTACGGAAAATATGCATAATCTCTATAATAAATCGCCGAGAAAGACAAAAAAAATCTATAATAAATCGCTGTGGGAAAGACGTTACGAAAAAGGCATAATCTCTAAAATAAATTGCTGTGGGAAATGCGTTACGGATCGAAAGCAGAGCGAAGGACACAGACTAAGGGGGTGACATGACCAGACCTTTGTACTGCTATCGGCTAAGTATTTATTCATAAAGGGCAATATTTCGTATTTATGACCATGTACCGCTTCTTTTATCACCTCTATTTTTACTAGTCATCTATCTATCTATATTGATCTATTTATTTTTCAGTACAGTATTTCACCTTACCTATTAATAAACACCAAAAATTTCGTTATCATCACATATCGCTCCCTTTATCATCTCTATTTTTTCCTCGTCATTTTATCTTACCTATATTGACCTATTCAAGTTTTCAGATGATGATAGTGACGATGATGATGATGGTGACGATGACGCCGATGATGATGCCGGGGTAAAACCTAACGCAGTAAATCCACCAGCATCACATTCCACTGTCCTGACATTTACATCACAAAACAATTGTTAACTTCTGCCAAGTCTCTTAAAATCTTCATACAGAAAAGCCATCACGGCCAGTATTTCTCGTCTGTTAAGGAAGCTCCCTAACACCTTTCCTTAGACGATTTATTTTGCTTGTTACACCTTACTGTCCTTTCCGAGGAGAAATATGAGGGAGGGGTGTGTGATTTGGAGAGTCTAGCCAAAGAACAGGGCGACGTGGAGGAGTGTGACCACCCTTAGGGGATTAAGGATGTAGACAGTTACGCACAGTCTGGCAGAATAACAAACTACAGTACACTATTCCATCCCTCCGTCTCTGCGTTAACAACAGGGAAGTCACTCACGGCTTGTATAAAGTTTACAAGACTATAATTCCGCGCTCCTTAAGCCGGCAGCGATTCTACGTTCTTTTGCAGGTCATTTGGGAGTGATTCATAGGCAAAGTATCACACAACAGGAGCAGGAGAATTACACATTATACTTTCTCTCTCTCTTTTTTATACTCCTTTCATCTCCACCTGGCCCAAATGTTCACTATAATGCAGCTCATTTCCCTTAACCAGTCTACTTTCCGCCACTATCTGTATCGCTTCTTCCACCCTTCCTTATTCTCCCCCCCCCCTCTCTCTCTCCTCCATGCTTCCCTAACATTCATCTATCCGTACTATTTATACCGTATGTTCTCCCTCTCAGCTGTTCTGTCTTACTTCTTCCTCTTAACATCTTCCCTTCCCTCTGCCTCTATAACTGTGTAACCCTTCACTTCTTTCATATCCCCCCCCCCTCTCTATCTCTATTACTTTGTACCCTTCTTCCTCTCTCTCCTCCATGATATCCTAACATTCATCTGTCTACTGTTTATGCTTCTCTCTCTCTCTCTCTCTCTTTCTCTCCCTGGCATTTCTCTGTAAACGCTTCCAATACATTATGCGGACAAACCTCAGCCTCGCCCTTTGCAAACCCATCCTAACCTTTAACTGATTCTGCACTTTCAACCTGCCGTCACCCCGTTCCTCGCAGACGGAATTCCTGCTTTTTCATACGAGTTTATTCAGCTTAAAATAAACAATTAGTACCGTAGTGAAGACAGAAAGTTTGTGGTGAAGACAGATGGTTTGTGGTGAAGACAGACAGTTGTATTGAAGACAGACAGTCTGTGGTTAAGACAGACCATTTGCCTTTGAGTTAGACAGTTTGTAGTTGAGTTAGACAGTATGCAGTGAGGGAGTATGTGTACCTAACCTTTCACGACTCGAAAATTCTATCTTGAGGTCAGTAGAAATCGTGGCTACGTTGAATGAAAGAAGCTGAATAAAGACGTTTTGTAGTGAAGTGTATTTAGGCTCCGAAGGAAAAAATCTAACCTTTTCTAGTTGAAAAAATTGTCTCCTTGGTTACTAGTCAAATTTATCCTCCAATCTGGCTACATTTGGCCTTTAAAGGGGCTGAAAGAGGTTAGGGATCTTTGTCAAACGAGGCTGATGATACTACAGTTGAACAATTTTACCTCCACTACACGAAAAGTTTATTTCAAGACCAATAAAAATCTTCTCAATGTTGCATGAATTTAGATTAAAAAGTAAAGAGGAGGGAACGAGTCATACAGAAGGGAAAAAAAAAATAAAGGTAAAAGGGGGGGGGGAGAAAGACAACAAAGGGAGGGGGGGGGATCGCGACATGAAAGGTGCAACAAGGAGACAAGGCAGGATAAGGAACGGAAAAAGACTAAAGCGGAAGACACGCATTACAGAACGATTAAAAAAAAATGTATAGCATAGGATTAAATAAAAAGAGACGGGATACAAGACAAGAAGATAAGGAAAGGGGCAGAAAAATAGAGGAGATGACACGGAAAAGAGGGGAAAACGAAGAACAAAACGGAAATGAACAGGAAAAGTCAACGGAGGAAGGAAAGTGCCGGAGAAACGACTAGTAAAGAGCAGAAGAAAAGGGCAGGAGAGCAGCGAAGAAGGGAACAGAAAGAACAAACATGAAAGCAAATAACCAGACAACGAAAAAATGGAGTGAAACGAGGAAGCATAAAGAGTGTAAGAAAACTGAAGTAAAGAGCAAAAGAAAACAGAAGTAGTGAGTAGCACAGAGGGGGGACTTAACAAAGCTTCACTTGTTAGGGCTAAAGTCTATTATTCGCTGCAAAAGGGAGGGAGGGGATAGGCACAATAACGAGGGGAAAACAGGACAAAAGGGTAAAGAGGAATGGAAAACAAAGACAGACGAAGAAGGGCGAAAGGGAAAATATGAGAGGGGAAACGGGAGAAAGCCTCAGTGAAGGGGAAGTAAATGGAGAAGCGAAACAAGAAGAAAACGAAGTGAGGGAAGATGGGAGAGATATGGAATGAAAACTGGAAACAGTAAATAAACTGAGAAAGACACACAAATATGCTGCGAAAGACGAAGAAACAAGAATTACAATATGGTAAAGACAAAAGCAAATAATGAAAAGCGAGGAAGAAACAGGGATAAAAGAGTATAAAGACGAGGACGAATAAAGAGGAGAAAACGGAAGGAGAGAGTAGCAACGAGGGGAGACTAAACAAAGCCCCACTTGTTAGGGCTGAAGTCTATTATACGCTGCTTATTGGCACCAACAAATACCTTCCGCTGACAACTAATGACTGCCAGGCAGGAAGGGAGAGGAGAAGGAGGAGGAGGAGGATGGGAAGAGAGGAGGAAGAGAGGAAGTGGGGAAGGGAAGATTAGTGAGAGGAATAGAGGAGATGGGGAAAGAGAGGATGGAAGGAAAGAAGGAGGAAGGAAGAAAAGAAGAAAGGAATGAGAAAGAAAGTGAGATGGGAAGGGGAAATAGGAATATGGAGACAGAAGATGCAGAGAAGGGATGAAAAGGAAAGGGGAAAACTAGGACAGACTGAAATAAAGAGGGATGAGGGAGAAGAGAATGGTCTAAGAGAACGGAGGAGGAAAACGGAGGACAGAAATGATTGGGGAAAAAAAAAAGAGGGGGGGAGGGAAGATCATGAGAAGAGGTGATGAAGGAATGGAAGGGAGGGGAGAAGAGATGAAGGAAGGGAGGAACCAGAAACGGCGACGAGAAAAGTGGAAACGGGGGAGAATGGGGAGGGAAAGAGGCAATGAAGGCAAGAGGAAGACAGGGAGGGAGGTAAGGTAGTAGACGGGAGGGGAAGGGGGAAGGAGGAAGGAGAGAGAATAGAAAGGGGAGGAAGGAAGGGTAGGGAAAATCGAGGAGGAAAGAATGAGGAGGTAGGGAAGAAAGGGAAAAATATGAAACGGAGGAGAGAGAGAGTGGGAAGGGAAAGCAGGGATCAAGAGCCAGAAGGAAAGGCAGAGGGAAGGAGAAACGAAAAGTAAAGGCAGGAAAGAAAGAAAGATGATGATTAAAGAAGGAAAGGGAAGAAAATGAAAGAGACGAGGAGGAAACAAGGTATGAAGGAAGCTAGGAAAGATGGATGACACCAGTTATTATATTCTTGTAATCACAATTGAATTCATTCTTTATTAGCATTTACAGTACCATACTTCCTCTTCACCCTCCTTTCACTTGTCCCTTTCCATTTCATTTTTTGTTCACCCCATCTTCTTTCCCCTTCATCCAATCCCTTCTCTCTCCCTTTCTTTCCTCTTCCTTCCAATCCCTTCTCTCTCTCCCTTTCTTTCCTCTTCCATCCAATCTTTTCTCTCCCTCCTCCCTCCTCTTCCGATCCTTTTTCTCCTCACCTCTTCTCCCCTACTCTCTCCTCCCGTTATCACTCTTTCATACGTTCCATTCTCTCATTATTTATGCATTTACCTCATTCGTCTCCTTCCACCCTACCATTCTCCTCTTATTCTTCATTTACATCTTCCATTCTCATTCGCTCGTATCTCTTAATTTACCACATTCAACTTGTTCTCTCACATTCACTGGTGTTTCAGCATTTCTTTCTTTCTCCCTTTCTCTCACATTTTCTCATTTCCCTCTTCTGTTCTCATCATCTCCAATCCTCTTGCACTTCATTTACCTATTTCTTCCTCTCTCACATTTTCCTTTTATTTCATTCCTTCTGTCGACGGTCTTCCCTTTTCTCTCATATTCTGTCTTTTCACACTCCCCTCCTTTCCTTACCTGTACTTACCTGTCGCTAATGAACCTCTCCCTCACCTGTCCCTGTCACTTCACCCTACTCTTTCTCGCCCACAACACTCTCATCTGTTTTCCTACCTTTTCCTTCCTCTTCTCTCTCTCTCTCTCTCTCTCTTTCACCAGTTCCCTCCCTCATCCTGTTATTGCTCTCTCTCTTCTCTCTCTCCCACCCTACCTTCATTCGTCCTCACCTTTTTCCCCTCGCCCTCACCTTCTCCCTCTCCTCACCCTCGCTTCCCTCCCTTCCTTCCTCCGCCTCTCCCCTCACCCTGCTTCCCGTCATTTGTGCTTTCAGTTTCTCACTTATTCCCTTTTTATCATTATTTTTGCTTTTACTCCTTTTTCTTCACCTCTTTTCTACTCCAAATAAAGCTGATTGTAGATGACGCCACAAACATTAAATAACGTACTGTGCATATGAAAAAACAATCAATACGCTTACTAAAGTATTACACCTCTCAGCACCTGTGTGTGTGTGTGTGTGTGTGTAAACGGTACGACTGCATGTGTAGATGTGCAATATATACAGGTTATACGTGTGTGCGTCTCTCCACACACACACACACATACAAAACCAACCCTTTACCAAAGTTCACATTATTACAGTATAAAAAGCGCCATTCACCAAGCCTCCCCAATTCACCCAGCAAACGTTCATCGCATAACGGGCTGAACATTTGTCAAACGTTCATTAAGCGATTTTTATTATTTATTTATTTTTTTTTTTTTAATTAATTCCAGCAGGCACTGACTCCCCCAATGTATTTTTTTTTTTCACTTTTTGATACTAAGAATGTTTGTGTGTGTGTGTGTGTGTTTCGAAATGGTTGCACGTGTGATGTCATATGTAATGGTGGTTATAGGGAAGGTGAAGCTGAAGGGACGTACTGACGGGGAAGGAGGGAAATGGGTAAGGGGTTGTTAATGGTGGAGATAAATGGTGAGGAGGGGGGGTAATGAGGGAGGAATTAGTGAAGGTTAACTGACGTGGGAATTACATGAGGAAGAGTAATGAAGTAATGGTGAACTAGAGGTAATGGTTAACCCCTCTATCCAATGTGCTAGAGGAAGGAAGCTAATGGTGAAGGGGAAGTTAATGGTGGAGATGAATGGTGAAGAAGAGGGGGAATGAAGGGTAATGATTAATGGTGAATGGGGTTAAGTGATGAAGGGACTAGTAATTAAGAGGGAATGAGAGAGAGAGAGAGAGAGAGAGAGAGAGAGAGAGAGAGAGAGAGAGAGAGAGAGAGAATTTTTAAATACCCCTCTCCTACCACGGCACTTTCCTAGTATCGAAGGGGTGAGAAGTAATGTTTAAGGGCAAGGTATTGGTGAAGGAGATAATGGGTAAGGGCAAGGTACTGGTGAAGGAGGTAATGGGTAAGGGCAAGGTACTGGTGAAGGAGGTAATGGGTAAGGGTATTGGTGAAGGTGACTAAGGAGGAAGGTAAAAGGGTAGCAGCACTTCCGGCAAGACCCACTGATGACTTCTATTTATTGTGGATCAATAGTGGACGCTTGGACACCTAATGGATGGGGCGCAGGGACGGGAAGGGAGGGAAGAGAAAGGAAAGAAAGGGAGGGGAGGGGAGGGAGAAGAGGAAGAAGGGTAAAGGGAAGAATAGGAAGATGGGGAAGAGGAAGAAGCAGGGGGGGTGGGGTGGGGCAGAGCAGGACAAGTTGAGGTAAGGCAAATTAAGGCACAGGATGGTAAGGTTAGGTAAGGTAAGGCAAGATAAGTTTGGACAGGACAGAACTGTGTAGTGCAGCAGAGCGAAGTTTAATGTAGTGCAGGACGGGAGAAGGCTTCACGAGTGTTGTAGTGTACTGTAGGATGTGAGTGTTATGTGGTGTAGTAGTGTGTTGTGAGTGATTTGGTGGTGTAGTATGGAACTGTGTGTGTGTGTGTGTGTGTGTGTGTGTGTGTGTGTGTGAAGGTAGATAAATATATAGACAAAAAGAAGTGGGGAGGGGGAGTTATAAAGAGTTGTTGTGTGAAGTAACTAAGTGTGTCGTGGTATGTAAAAGCAGCAGTGTGGTGTTGACAAAGTAGGCAGGGGGTCATTACTTGCTGCTACTGACAAATGGCTGGGTAATGACCATAGGGTAGTTGCCTTCACGCCCTACTCTGCACACTTAACCACTTTGCATGGGGAAGGAGGGGGAGAGTACAAAGGAACCTTCAATAACCCTTTCTTTTATATAACTCTTGTGTGTGTTAGCGGATATAACGAGACTTCATACACCTAACAATGCCACCTCACACACACACACAACCTCAAATTGCCCCACCACACGATGTCCCAGCTAGCGCGCACAAACACATACACAATCATATCTCCCGTGTGTGTGTGTGTGTGTGTGTGTGTGTGTGTGTGTGTGTGTGTGTGTGTGTGTGTGTGTGTGTGTGTGTGTGTGTGTGTGTATCATTTCCAACATACACAGGCACCACAAAAACATACACTCCCCCACATGAACACACACAAGCAAACTCTACTCGTGCTGGTCACAAAACAGGGCAGTGTGTATTGTGCTTCATTATTTATGCATTCCAAAATACAATATCTATTATAAATACCGGTTGTACATTCGACATAACACAAAAACTATTATTCCAACCCGCTCCTATGAATAACAAACGCAACATAAACAACATACACACACACACACACACCGTCATTACTTCTGCATTTTTTTTTTTTTAACTTGCTGACAAATGGTGATATTTTTCGTCCTTAAAGACAATAAAAACTACAATAACACACACACACAAACTTCATTACTTCAATATCAGTAGGATTTTTTCCCCTTTAATTCTTGCTGGCAACTGATGATATTATTACTCTTCAAAGACAACAGTAAACACCTTACCTAACCAGCCACCTTTGCCAATTAAAAATATGGACAGTTTTCACGTTCTTTCTATCAATAAATGCGATCTGCTTTTACTTGAGGGAACTGGTCCACCAACAACTTGGATACTAAGTCGTAGGTGCATGAAATTCGGTGGCCCTTAGATATGAGGTAGGACTGAATCTCCTTGGTTACTATTCAACTCTACAATCTGACTCGAACTGAGCTAAACGGGGGTTAAGGATCTTGGTCAGGTCAGAGTGTATGTGCTTAATATTAAACCCATCAAGGTAGTGACGATTTTAATACCATATTCGTTTTACTCATAGCATCTCCAGACTGTAATACTCGTACAGGCAGTCAGCTTAGAAGAAACGCTTAGAACGAGAGGGTGTGATATGGCCTACGTGATGATGATGATAACGACGATAATAATAATAATAATAATAATAATAATAAACAATACCTCATCCAAAATACTCAATGATGTGGTCTCGTGGGAAATAAAATATGCATAAACTTTTAACTTAGATGGAGCGAGCAGTAGATTGAATACGAGAGAGAGAGAGAGAGAGAGAGAGAGAGAGAGAGAGAGAGAGAGAGAGAGAGAGAGAGAGAAACTTTAGCCTCCTCTCAGGTTGTTTTGGCTCCAATTATGCCTCACCAAGTCTCCTTAATTCTTCAGTAATGAGTTATGGAAATTTGCGCTGCGCCTCTCCTTGGGGAAGAGGACCCTTACCCCCCCCCAAGGAAGAAAATATTATGGGAGAAAATGGAAGAGGGTGTTTTAATCTTGCCACAGTCCTTGTAACTCTCTCTCTTTCTCTCTCTGTCCCTGTCTCTTGGAAGAAAATAATAATGGTGTAAATGGAAGATGGATAGCAAAGACGTTTTTATGTCTGGTAAGAGGGTGGTTAATCTTGTTACAGTCCTTGTGTGTGTGTGTGTGTGTGTGTGTGTGTGTGTGTGTGTGTGTGTGTGTGTGTGTGTGTGTGTGTGTGTGTGTGTGTGTTTTCATCGTTTAAATTACACTATAATTCTTTCACATTAACCTAGCCCAAAATATCGCCCTTTTGCAGCTTATTTCGCGTGGGAAAAAAAAAAAAATCCTTTCGATAACACTTCTTTGTGACTAGCACCGCCTTCTAGTGCTAATCAATTGGTACAAATCAGCAACGTTCAGTAGGAAGAGACGTCAGTTCTAGGCCAGGTTAGAGTGAAAAGAGTATAGTTAGGGATAGAAGAAATATGAACATAAATTGCAGAGAGAGAGAGAGAGAAACTTTAGCCTCCTCCCTGGTTGTTTTGGTAGAGGGAAGTAATGGTCTTTTTTCAAATTTCTGTCAGCCATTAATCTAATTGCATAAAGCGGTGCAGCGGCAGAATAATATATAAGGTGGATGTGGGCGTCTGGCTGGAACACAATAACACTGAACACTGGAGGTGGATGAAGCCATTCCTGTATCTTTTGCTTTCAACGCTATTTCTTGCGGCAGTACTAAGAAAGCGGAGAAAATCTCAAAGTGAGGTAGTAGAAACTGATGATGGACGAAAAATCATGAAGGGAAATCTATTAATGCATATCTTTTTTAATTATAAATGAGAAGGAAGAAACGGGAAGGGACATCTTTTAACACTGACCTTCGGAAAGCAGTGGTTAAAATCGGAATTAAGTGAGGTTGCAGAAATTAATGATGAAGGAAA
This sequence comes from Coenobita brevimanus, assembly GCF_032717465.1. Lineage (NCBI taxonomy): Eukaryota > Metazoa > Arthropoda > Malacostraca > Decapoda > Coenobitidae > Coenobita > Coenobita brevimanus. The sequence goes on from NC_136987.1 coordinate 1,258,079, forward strand.
AATAGGAAGGGAAATCTACTGCTTCAAGCCTGTCTAAAGAAAGCAATGCTTAAAACCGGAAGGAAGTGGGGTTGCAGAAATTAATAATGCCATGGGGAAAAAATATGAAGGGAAACTACAGAGATATATTGAACGACAAGAAGACGGACGCAATTTTCGAAGGCAATAGCAGGGTCTCATTCTGAAGGGTTGAGCGTCGATGATATTAGGGGATACACGAGAAGGATGGGCCGGATCTAATGGGTGTAAGGGGGAGGGGTAAAAACAGGGTCTGTCTGGGATGATGAGGCTTGGAGGGGAAAGAGAATGTAAGTGAGGGATCTGAGGGACATGCATATTTTATACCCCAACCACGACACTCACTTTATAAGGCTTTAACGAGGGATTTGTGTATTATTTATTCAATTAAGTTTTAACCATCTATTTTTTTTATTCCACTTGCAGGGATGGGAAAAAGGAGAAAGAGTAACTTGGGGATCAGTGGGACATTAATAATTTATACGCCAAGCACAACACTTACTTCATAGGACTGAACTCCAACGACGGCTTTATCTTTTACGAGTATTTATTTATTTATTGTTACCAGCCTATGCTTTAATACCACTTAGGGGAGAAAGTGTAATTGGGGCTCTGTGTAACATGCATATTTTCCACCCTCACCACAACAGCCACTGCCATTTGCTACAACGAAAGTTTAGTTTCCTATACTGTAGTCTCTTCACCTTAACTTGACAGAGATTTTCGTCCTTTTGCAGCTTATTTCACGTACCTCAGAGGCAGAAAAAGACAATGCTACGGTTCTACATCCTTGGCACAGCAGTTAGTTACTTTCTACAACTTATTCCACGTATCTAAAGCAAAAAAAAAAAAATGTACTGCTATTATTTCCATGCCACTTAAGAGACTTTCTGCAGCTTATTTCACGCACCTCAAAGGCAGAAAAAAACAATGCTACGGCTCTATATCCTGCATTCTATAATCACTTAGGACTTGTATCATATTCTAATGTTAAGCTACTATTACAACTTGAATAAGATGGAGGGATGGCAATTTTAGGTGAAGTTAATGTGAAAGGAGCACAGATTTTTTTTCAACCCCACTTTTTAAAAAGTTTAGTTTAGGTGGATATCTCACCTTAAAGAACAAACACTCGATCCAATTCCCCCCCCCCTTCTCTCTCTCTCTCTCTCTCTCTCTCTCAACACTCAGGTTAACACTGATGCATTTTGCACTAGATGTCAGAGACTAATCCTTCCTCTGTTACTGGAAACCCAATATCCTTGAATTAAAAACAAATAAATGCTCCTCCCATGCCCAGGTAATTTTACTCTCTCTTAATCGAAACAGAATCATGTAACGAAGCAATAAAATACAAAATAATAATAATCCCTGTGAAGTGACAAAAAACAGGAAGCGGGGGAGGGTAGCAAAAACTCTACGGTCAGGCACACCCACGTTTAACTACCTCAATATCATGGTTCGTAAAGACATATACCAAGCATTGAATCTCTCCACTCCAAGAACGTCCCTCTATCACACACACACATACACACACACACACACACACACAAATCATCCAGCCAGCCAGCCATTCATCATGAGGTTCAAACACACACACACACACACACACACACACTCATCCGTCCATCCCAAGGCAACCATCCAGCCTTGAAAACTCACCCATGTCAAGCAAGTCAAAAGTGGAGGAAATACGAGTATGTCGTGTGGTTGGCGGAAAAATATACGGCTGAAGTTTTGATGGTTGTGTGTGTGTGTGTGTGTGTGTGTGTGTGTGTGTGTGTGTGTGTGTGTGTGTGAGAGTCACTAATTTTCTCAACCACATTGTCTCTCCCTCCCCTTTCTTGCTGTTATATTACTTTTTCCTCCATGTTAACTCTCTCTCTCTCTATTTCCATTAATTTCTCTTTTCTAAACTTTGATTGCTCACTTACCTCTTCTGTTTCCTTCTCTCTTCGTCTCTTTTTTCTTTTCCTCCCCTTCCCTATCCATCTAACACTTTTCTCTCATTCACTCCCTTTCCCCTCCTCCATCTCTCCCACCCCCCCCTCCTTTATTCTCTACTTTTACTCCTTCCCCCTCCTCTTTTCTTCCTTCTTTATTTTCTACCTTTATTCTCTTTTCCGTTCCCTCCTCATCCTCTCCCTTGCCTATTTTTCTCATCATGTCTTCGTCTTTCTCATCTCTCTACTTTGTCCTGTACTCCATTGCCCTTATCCCCTTCTCTTCACCTCTCTCTCTTTCTCTCTCACCCACACACCCATCCACCCACTCAACCATCCACCAACCCTCCCACCCACTCACTTCACCACTCCCTCCATCTCCCCCCCTCTCTCTCTCTCTCGCATTTGCAACCCTCACGAGGCAAACACAATGAATGGTAAATAATGCCGACAAAAATCCACATAATTAAGACCTGAACCTCCACCAAAACGACCACGCAAATACCACAATTACCACCACCACCACCACCACCACCAAAACCATTACTGCTCAAATTACACCAAACCACCACCTTCACCACTGCTCCTACCACCGTTACCATTACACCACCACCACTGCACCATAATTACCACCATCACCATTGTCATCACCACTATCACTACCACCAAAACCACTACCCCTTCCATTACACCACCACCACCACTGATTCTCCCAACATTACCATTTCACCATCACCACTGCTACTCCTACCACCACCATCACCACCACAAGTACCATGCCTTTATATTTATGATCAGTATTACCACCATTTCATCACCAATACCAGCACCACTGCACTACCACTAGCACCACAAACACCCAACCATTCCACACCATACTGCCTCCACACAATACCATGCAAATACCACATCCACTGCAACCACTACCACCACCAATACGACCACCATGACTACCATTCCATACCACAATCTACTAAAACGTACTGTTCCATGCAAACACCGTCTCATCACCACTACCACAACTACATTCAAGACATCACCACACTATCATCACAACCACAATTATACCAACAAACTTGCAACCTTACCCAGATTAGTTTCCTCCAAACTTCGACTCACAGCAGTTCAAGTCCAATTGTTACCATTTTTTTTTTCTTTAAATGAGTGGAGGACACCTGCAAACTAGTGTATAGATTTTGTTTGTTTGTTTTTTCTTTCTCTGTTCATCTGAATTTCAAAAATCACCGACATTACATGATACACATCACTACCACCATTTTAGCAAGATGTGCATACTTCTCAACTCGTTATTCTTCTTTCGTCCCCTCTCTCTCAACCCTTCACCCCGCTTCCTTTCAACCCTCACCTCCAGTATTTTTTCACTCATTTACCTTCCCTCTCTCTCTCTCTCTTCTCTCTCACCCCCATTAATACCCTCCCTCTCCCTTTGTTTCTCAGTCTAATCTCTTTTCTACCGCCTTCCCTTCACGCCATTCACTTTCTCCCACCGCCTCCCTCTCAATATGAGGACCACTCTCTTTGTTCTTCAGTCTCGGCTTTTCTACTCTCATTCCTTTCACGCCATTTGGTATATTCTCCCTACTCTCTCTTCCTTTGACCTTTCATTTTCTTACAACTCTCTTCCCCAATTTATTACTCATCCCCCACCCCCCCTCTCTCTTTCCTTTTCTCCCTCCTTCTGTGTCTCACCTCTTTCTACTCTTATACCTCTCACAACATTCTCTCTCTCTCTCTCCTTAACCCCCTGACTTTTAATTTTCTCTCAACTCACTTCCCTCAACTTTTATTACTCACTCCCCTCCTTGCTCTATTAATATCCCCTTCCTCCCTTTGTTTCTCATTGGCTCCCCTCTTTTCTACTGTCATTCCTCTCGCACCTTTCACCCAGTCTCTCTCTCCTTTATACTACGCAACCCTTGTGCTTCACTTCATCCCCTACTACTCTTTCTCACCTTCCTTTCACACTTTTCTTCCTTCCCATGCTCTTCCTCTTTTCCTTCGTATTTTAAACAATTCTTTACACACCATTAACCACACCCTTCTCTCTAATATTTTCCCATCTTCCATCTCTCACACTCCATTTATAAACTCTCTCTCTCTCCCCCTCCAAATTACACTCCAACCCCTCCATCTAATCTCGCTTCCCTCCCCAACCTACACTACCCCTACTGCTTACCTCTCCCTTTTACCTCTCTCTCTCTGTGTCAACCTCTTCATCTTATCCCTCTCCCTCTCTGTTAATTCCTCATTCTCTCTCACCTTCTGTCAGCGGGGCCTCAACTTCCACCCCGCTGTCCACCACTAATCATTACAATCACTGTTTATCACTATTATAAATTCAACACGTCAGCCTGAAACATATCACGTGCAGATGCAATGGCGGCGGGAATGAGTGACCGACCTTTATTATTTTTTTAACTAAATCGAGTGCTGACAAGTGCAGCTCTTACTCTCGCTGCAGTTGCAAAGTGAACACTACCATATTGCGTCTCCTGGTATTGCTTCATTATTGACCTACTGCGAGTCTTGGTGATGTACTGAATGTTGGCTTAAAGGAAATGGTATCTGGTCTTACTGCTATTGCTACGTAATCACTACCATATTACATCCGCTGGTATTGCTTCGACATTACTGCGCCTCTTGGTGATTTACTGAATGTTGGATGAATGATAATGGTATTTGATATCATTGCAACTGCGAAGTAATCACTATCATATTGCACCTCCTGGTATTGCTCTGTCATTACTGTCTTATTACGTCTCTTGGTGATTTACTGACACCTGGATTAAAGGTAATGATATTTGATCTCCCTGCAATTGCACAGTGATCACTGCTCTACTGCAGCTCTTGGTGTTGGTGATTTACCGACTCTTAACAGAGGGCTGTCATTACCTTACATTCACTTTAACCTGGCTCGGATTTTCGTTCTTTTTCAGCTTATTTTATGTAGGTCGATGGCAGAATAACGATAATAATACACTTAAGGCGACTCATTCCTGCCTCACAAATGACTCATTGACTTTCATGCAACTAAGACTTAGCACTGAAGATGAGTGGTCCAGTTCCGTCAAATGAAAATACTTTATAGTTCTCAAGCTTGCTGGAGCAACCCAGTTCGCTGACCTTTCTTTCCTAAGAGAGAAGAGAAAATTTACAGCATCCCCCGCTCCCCGTTCCTTTTTTTTTTCTCTCTCTCTCCTTCTGCCCTGCCCCTCCCCCTCCCTCTCTCTTGCTCTGTTTTCATCACCTTTCCCTCCCTTACCTTCCTCTCTTTTCTTCTTCCCTGTTCCCTTCTCCTCCCACTTTCTCTCCACGCATTCTCCCTCCCTACCCAGCACCATCACCGTACTGAAGGGGTTACTATGCCATGGCAGGTATAAAAAAAAAAAAAAAAAAAAATGTTTCCGGAAATACATCGCTTTTTCTGCGACGTCCCTGAGGTAAATGTCAAGCGAGAGATCTGGCCTCGATAGATCAAGAGTCAAGGTGATAGGTCAAGGTTATACTTGTCATGCACGCCTCTCTCTCTCTCTCTCTCTCTCTTCCCCCCCCCTCTCTCTAATCAATTCAATTAATCATTCTTTCACCTCTACATTCATTCCCTACCATTCTTTTAACATAACACAATTCTTCATTCATTCTCTATTAACATGCACACATGCGTTATTCTCTCTCTCTCTCTCTCTCTCTCCTGCATTTGTAGCATTTAACTCTTCTCCATTCATTCCCGACTCCCTACCACTTTTAACTTATGCATACTTACGTCTCTCTCTCTCTCTGTTACACTTTTTAATACTTTCCTCTCTCTCTGTTACACTTTATTAATTCCGTCACTCATTCTCTCTCTCTCCTTTTTTCCCCCCCACTCCTGTCCTTTCTCTCTCTTTACCCCTCAATTGTAATTCTCACTCAAGTCTCATACTAAGCTTTCTTTCCCCATTTACTTTCATTCTCTCTCAACCTTCTTAACTTCTATCATTCTCCTTCAACTCTCCTTCCTAAATTTTTACTTCCCATTTACTCTCTTTCTCTCTAAACCTTTTTAACTTTTATCATTCTCATTCAACTCTTCTTCCTAAATGTTTACTACCCATTTACTCTCTCTCTCTCTCTCTCAATCTGCGTAACTCTTGGGTATTGTAAGGTCAAGGGGTTAAGGTCACGGGTCGCCAGCAAACCAACATAATCTGGCGGTAAAGTTTTTTTTTCCCCCCTTCTTTTATCAATTAACTCTCCTATAACCCACTCAGCTGAATAAAATCGTCTGAAGACAGCTCGTATTCCTGGTGGTCTGGGAATCTCCGTAACATCTATTCCTTACCGATTTATTTTTGGATACGGCTGGTTAATATCATTTGTACTTTGTTTATGCTGAGTATGGTGATATCAGAATGATCTGAGTAACACCGAAGAGGACGGCAAGGCGCAATAAGCAAAATAAATCAATTAGGAAGAGGTGTTAGGGAGCTTCCACAACGAGAATACGGGTCAGAGTACTAGGGCTGTCCACACCATGAAAGGGGTTGGAATACTTTACGAAATTTGATTAATCGTTTTCGTATGTGACTGCAGGACTCCATACCATCAACACATACCACCACTTGGCCATTAATACCGAATCGTGTCTGGCGTTAGTTGCAATGGAGTGCTAGACTTACCCTGACCACGAGGGGGCTGAAACAGTACGAAACCTGAGTAATCGTTTTCGTATATGTGGCTGCAGTTCTCCATGCCATCAACGCATGTCACCGCCTGGGCACTAATACTGAATCGCATGTAAGGTAATGTGGTAAATGAATTAACTAAGATTTCATTGGCAATACACAGCCTCGTTCACCACCGCACGTCACCACTTGAACACTAAGACGGAATCGCTTGTAACAGAATTGCTAAGCAGGTTATAAAGACTAAATCATAAATGGCAACACCGAATATCGACAGGGTAATAAAAAATAAATAACACCGTCACTTCCTGGTATTGATCAAGGCGCTGAAACATTACTCTGGAATAAATCGAACAGCGGAAGCAAGAATGAAATATATTACGTCCAGTGTTAGAGAGAATAAAGCATACAAGACATCATCGTATACTGATATATTACTTATTATACTTAGTTATTACTTATTACTTTTATTATTTGTTACCTTATCATTTATTACTTATTACCTTTATATATTACTTATTACGCTTCTTATCACTTATTACCCTCAGCATTACTTAAGACCCTTATTGTTTACTTATTACTCTTATTATTATTTATCACTCTTATTATTACTTATTATCCTTATTACTGATTAACTTTCATTACAATCGTGGCGGGAGAAATACACTGCGCAGATGGCATACTTTATTCACTTTACCCTGGCCTAGAGTGGCAGGAGGAGTTCAAATAATGGCCGGCAGCATCAGGAACAAACCGGAATAAATGATAACGATGCCAGCGTACGGTACTGAAAGAAGATGCCTGATACTGCATGGGTACTTATTGCTATGGATCTCGAAAAATAGATAGATGGACAGATAGATGGATACATAAATATAAATATATAAATTAAAATACAGGCCAGTGCTACCAGAAATAAATGAGGAAGAGGCCAGGGCTCTGAGAGAAGGACGTTAATATTGCATGGGTACTTATTGGTATGGATCTGTGAGTTAATTTATGAGTCTTTCTTCTATTCATGGCCAAAGTGCTGACCATTCTCACTTGTGATTCACCATATTGATGTAGTGATCTCGACCCCCTCCATCCTTGTCTCTCACACTCTCTCTCGTTTTACTTTGCTATACTACACGTCTGTTACAGTATAACACACATCACCACACCATACTTACATCACACCACGTTTTTCCCTTCACCACACCACATAAGACTATCACACTACAGTACACTTCACTACACCAATGGCAGTAATACACTTCACGCTACAAACCAGTAAAACGCCTTTGTCAGCGAGGTAGGAGCGAGGCCATTTAAATCCGAAAGCACTGAAATGTCGCCCTACACCCCGAGGATGCCTAGAGTAAATTGATAAATACCTACCTACCAAGTTTCATGCGTTTACAACAAACTGTCTGGCCTGTGGCCCTCTTTTGAAGATTTTCACATCCCACCACACCACATCCCACTTACACACCACACCACATAATATTCATCACACACCACAGCACATCCCACTCTCACACACCACACCACTCTCACGCACGCCAATCGCTGCTTCATTTATTTAGCGGCATTCGAGTCGTGGGAATTACGAGTATTGTGGTATAGGTATTGCGTGTTGTGGTTGTGTGTAGTAGTCAGGGAGAAGCATGTATCATTCCTCTCACCTCCATTCCCCTAAGCTGAGAAGATGACCCATTGTGGCATGTGGAAATGTTGGGTGGAAGGGAGATAGCCAATGGTTAGAACAGATCAACACTAGATGATGATGCCAGTCACGAAGAAGTTCTGTGGCATGCACAGCTTTTATAATGTCTTATCCTGCCACTGAGGTACGTGAGACAGAGAAAGGACGAAAATATAAGCCAAGTTCAGATGAAAGGAGAATAGAAAGGCGTCATAAATCCTACTCAGCTTAGAAATGTTGGGTGGGAGACAGACAGGTTAGAGTGTGAAGTCTTTTCACTAACGGTTCGGGCAACACAAAACCCATCTTCATAGAGGTTGTGTAGGCTGACACGTTTGAAAAAATAAATTCTCTCTCTCCCACCCAACATTTCTGGTAGGATTTATAAGGCTCCTTTCTATACTCTTTTCACCTTACCCTGGCCTAGATATTCGTTCTTTCCCCACTTATTTCACTTAGCTCAATGGAAGGATGCAGAAGAGACTACAGCTCTACATTCTTTCCACAATACTTCTTCGTGACTAGCATCATATTTAAATGCTGATATCTTATTGCAGCTCATTATTCAAGAGGCAGAGAGAGGTGGCAATTTTAGGCCAACTTATGAGTAAAATTAGTATAGTTTTAGTGTGGTATGTGGTACGTTTGATTTACCTCACAATATCCCGTGGGTGAAAATTAGTGATGATGATGATGATGATGATGATGATGACGAAGGATTACGATGATATACAAATTCGCTCTCAGTTACTGTCAAACAAGTAGGATTTAGATTATTTCTGGTTTTATTTTTGCATGGATCAGGTTATAATAATGTTACTTGTTTTCACCCCATCTCTCAAGCAGATATCAGAGTAGCGTAGCTGTGTAATTGTGCATCCGTGTCACCTTCTTTGGCAATGGTAGGAGCGGTGTACTGGTGGTATATGTATGCTTAAGTAGTGGAAGTAATGGGGTAGCAGTGGTGGTAAATGTGGTAGGAACGGTAGCTCTGTTTTTGTGGTAGATGTGTAGTTGTGTGGTGGTAGTTGTGGCAGGTGTGTCATGCGGTGTGGTGTGGTGGTGGGAGGTGTATTAGTGGTAGACGTGTAGTTGTGTGATGGTAGTTTTGGCAGGTGCGTAATGCAGAGTGGTGGTAGTTGTGTAATGCTGTGGTGTAGTTGTGACAGATGTGTAATGTTGTGTGGTGTAGTTGTGACAGATGTGTAATGCAGTGTGGTGGTAGTTGTGGCAGATGTGTAATGCAATGTGGTGTAGTTGTGGCAGGTGTGTAGTGCGTTATAGCGTAGTGTGGGTGGCAGTAACTCCACACCTCATTGCTGTAATTATGGATTTATTAAGGCCTTTGTTACCTACGCTTTATTTCTTACTGCAACACACACCACCTGCTTGTGAGGCACGAGGAAGGGGTCAGCCATCATTAATACTCTCTTTACATTATTATGGCCACCATTATTAGCACCATTACTATTATCATCATCATTATCATCACCAGTACTATCATCATTATTATTATCGTTATCCCCACCACCACCACTATTATTATTATTATTATTATGGCTCACAGTCACAATTACCTTCAGTACCACCAACATAATCAGTAAAAAAAGCCAACAACGACAATAATAAATGATGATGGTGATAATAACATTAATAACAGAAAAAAACTAGAAGTAACAAGTAGGATCCAGAAGTGAGACATGAGTGGCCACACCTCCAACCCACCCCCCATCACTCACGGCTTCACCCAAACACCATCATTTGACCGTCAGCGAAATGTCTCCCCCTCCTCTTCTTCCTCACTCTCTTTCTCCTCTCTTCTTTACCTCTTTCCTTCCTTCCTTCTTCAATACCTCTCTTTCTCCCCCTCTTCCCGGTCTCTCTCCCCTCCTTCCTCCCCCCCCCCGCCACACACACACAAACACACACCGGACCACACGGGAACTCATCGTCAGATCATTTTACGTCACGTCCATACTAAATGCCTGCTGGTGCGGGCGCTATCATTTTTTTCCCCTTAAAACTTTGGCTAAGACTGCCATTTCCCCCTCTTCGGTACTGTGTTGCAACAATAGATCAATACTAAAATACTGTGCTAGTCACGAAGAAGTGCTATGCAAGGAATGTAGAGAGCCCATCTGCTCTAACTTGGCCTCAAACTGCCACCTCTCCATCTTGAATATAGTGTCGCAACAAAATAACATAAGAATATGGCGCTGGTCACGCAAGACTGCTATGGAAGGGATATGGTCAGAGTTGTCTTACTTGGACGTTGGAAATTAAAACTAGAATACGAAGTGCTATGGAAGGCACGCAGAGCCATAGTATTGAGGATAAGCTACAGGAATTAAGCAGCAAGACGACGAAAATCTGAGCCAGATTGATATAAAACGACCATAGCTTTGTATCACCGTGACCCACATAAGCAACTAAGGCCACACACACACACATACACACACACACACACACACACACACACACACACACACAATAACAGAGACAGATAAAGTGGTCTTCAGGGGGTTGACTGGTACGGGCTGGCGCCTGGTGGGGAGGGGAGGATGACAGGAGACTGATGGGGTGAAGAGGTGCTGCTGGAAACTCAACTCTATTGTTAAGGGACGTTACGTTTATTATTGGCTGCTCGTGACTGGGGAAGAGACAGGGAGCAGACTGTATGAAAATCGACTTTATTGCCAAGAGACGTAAAGATCAATATGGCGTGGGCGACAGGTAATTGATGGGGTGAAGAGGTGCTGCAGGAAGCTCGACTCTATTGCTAAGGGCGTTGGGTTTATTACTAGCTGCTCGTAACTGGGGAAGAGAGGGGGAGGAAGCTGTCTAAAACTCGACTTTATTGACCCAGAGCATAGGGGTAAAAAAACCATGGGGAGAATGAAGGAAAGCGAGGTGCCGCTGGAAACTCGACCCTACTGTTCAGAGATACAAGGTTTATTATTGGGTGCTCATGACTAGGGAAGAGATGAATGAAAACTCTACGAAACTCGATTCTGTTACCATGGGACATAAAGACCAATTTGGCGTGGGTAACTAATGGGGCGAAAGGTGCAGATGGGAAAATCGACTCTATGTCAAGAGACATACCGTAAGGTTAAATATTCACTGCTGTGGCAATATTGGAGTCAAGGAAGGTGCCGGAAATTCGTTCCTATTACCACGGAGCAAAAGGTTCAACGATGGCTGTTAATAAGTGAGGGAAATGCTTGAAACTCGACTCAACTGCTCTGGGACAAAAGGATCACTGTTGGTTGTTAGAGAGAGAGAGAGAGAGAGAGAGAGTTTGCTTGAAATCTGACCCTTATTATCCAGCTTAATAGGGAGCAATATTGACTTCGAATGGAAAGAAAGGAAGAGGAGTTAGTAAGGAGGACGAAGGGTGGGGTGAGACGAAAGAGAACAGACAGATAAGGATGAGAAGAAGAGACACGGAGAAAAACAGCACTGGAAAGAGAGGAAATAGTCAGACGAGAAAGAGAGAGACCAAGACGAGAAGAGAAAGGGAATTTGAGAGAAACAGAGAAGTCACAGAAAACAGAGAGAGAGAATAAGAGAAGAGGATAAAAGAGAAAAAATAACGAAGGGACAAAGAGGAGAGGAGAATAAGAGAGACGAGATCGAAAAGAGAGAAAAAGAAGAGAGTAAGGGAAAAGAGAACACTACCGGAGAGCAAGAGGAGAGAGGAGAGAGACAAAGAAAAGAGCTAGGGGAGACACAAGAGGGCGCGGGGGTGAAAAAAACGAACATAATGACAGGAAAAGAATGAGAGAGAGAGAGAGAGAGAGAGAGAGAGAAGCAAAATAAAAGGATACAGACTAAGTAAATATAACCCAAGATGAAAAATAAAAATGAAAAAGTAGGACGGAATAACTGGGTGAGGAAGACAGACGGGAGCCAAGAATAGGGGCGAAGTGGGGCAAGCGCGATGCCGTGAATGATGATGAAAATATAACAAAAGGGAAGACGAGAAGAAAAGGAAAAGATGGAAGAGAGAGGGGAGGGAAGGAAAGGAAGACCAAACAGGAGGATAAGACAGGAAAGAAGAGGAAAAAGAAGGAAAAATGGAAGAGAAGGGGAAGAGAACAGAGTGAGAGGTGAGCTGATGGTGAAAAGGACTATTTATAAAGAAATCAAGAGACGAGGCGGGGGGAACCCTTGGATATAAGACAGAGATGGACGGACACATAGAAATATATATACAAGTGGATGAGGAAACAGGAAAGGAGGAGGAGGGCTAAAAAGGAGGATAAGTGTGTGTGTGTGTGTGTGTGTGTGTGTGTGTGTGTGTGTGTGTGTGTGTGAGAGAGAGAGAGAGAGAGAGAGAGAGAGAGAGAGAGAGAGAGAGAGAGAGAGAGAGAGAGAGAAGGGTAAGGAGTAAGAAAGGGGGAGTGGGAAGAAAAAGTGAGGTGGTGTTATGGGTTAGTGGAGGTTGAGGAGGAGAGTTAGGGAGGGTGAGAATTGGAGAGGCGAGGAGAGAGATGGAAAAGGGAGGGAGAGGAAGGGGACGGGGAGGGGCAGAATTGGAGAGGCAAGGAGAGAGATGGGGAAGGGGAGGGAGGGAGGGAGGGTGGTGGTGGTGGTGGTGGTGGGAGCTAGTATATATTACCAGTGATTTGTGCTTCCACGCTGCGCTCTGAAGTGTTTATTTTGGTCCCTGATGTAAGGCTTAACACTCACACACGCAAAACACACACACACACACACACACACACACACACACACACACACACACACACACACACACACACACACACAGAGGCAACTATATCACACAAAGGAGACCAAACAAACACAAACACACACACACAAACTTCCATGCCATGTGCACACAAATTAACATGGAGAAGCATTCCTTCAAGTCTCAACTATGCACACACGCACACGGGCTAACAAACGCACACGCCAGACACACATAAACACCCGCATTAAGGTAAGGCATGAAGATACAACTACTAGTACACACAGACACACACACACTGGGTTATACACTATTCTCTTCTACACACATTCTCCCACTGATTTATACAATTCTCTCTCTCTATCTGTCTGTCTCTCTCTCTCTCACACACACACAATACCTGATCCACCGGGCATTCACACCGTCAGCACAAACAATACCGTAGAGATCCAATGAGACCAAGTTCCTCGACCTGTACCATCCAACAATGCCCTCATTTCTAAACATCCGTATTAACCCTTCATTGAACAAGGCATCTAAGTATTTAGTTATGGCTATTACCTCACGATTTTGTTAGCCCAGTGCAATCGTTAAAGCTACAGGACTTTTCATCTCTTAAGAGGTACGGTATTATGATTATCTTTGCAATCGACTTACACAGGTATTGTATTCTGGCTAAAAGACACCTCACGAGCCAAAGGGTCTTTCATATATATATAACTACATGTATAAACGAATAAATATATAAACAGATAAATTAACATTCGATGCGACGGAAATATGGTAACAAAAGCATATTATTCTTTGTGTTGGCAATGAACTCGGTAATATTTCAAAAGCGGCGATAGGTGATGAGTTTTTAACGCCAGGTATCTCTCAAATACATACCACAAACGTCTAATCCCTCCAGTCTGAACGTGTGTGTGTGCGCAGAGAATGCAAATGAAATATAACAACATCTGTAATCAAACCCATCACTACAACGACATCTTTTGCCTTTATTTCTTACTACCTCCACACGACTTTGCTTAGCTCAGAAACGTTCTCTTTTGCTGTAGGGGTCAGAAATTATCATAAACCTCAGAAGTGCGATAATGTCTCTTTTCTTTTCGTTTATAAAGGCTTCGATATGCTTGCATGCGTCGGCCTTGGTCATCTAATGGCGGCCCTCCTTGCTGCTCGACCTCTGGGAGCCTCCTTATTCGTTCCCTTATCCCCGAGGTCACTTACAGTATTTACTATGTCTCTTGCCTGACCTTATTTTTGCAATCCCCAGACGACCGTGTGCACCTTAACTGATATACCGCAAGGGTTTCAAAGGACTCAAGTATCATAGGAGTATCACGTAATGTAATTTGGTACTTTTTATTCAACATTTTCCCGCTACCACAAGATTCTATTCATTTTATACCGGGACCGAATAGGGAGGATGCCAGAGATCGAGCAGCGTGGACATCCGCCATTAGGTGACCAAGGACGACGCACATAAGCATGTTGGAGCCTCCATAAAAATTATACGATACATATACTGCAGGCGTGTCATACTATCTCCTATATTTAACTTTCAGTTCCTCTCTCTCTCCTTCTCTGCTTTAGTTTATATTTTTTTACAACAGCCGCGAGACAATGCTATTCAGCTTGGGGGATTTAACGTAATAACAGTAATCTTGTCTTGCTCTGGCTTCCCACAACATGAATTTAAATGACGCGCCTAATCCTTCACTCATGCTTGACACTAAATCTTACTTCACATTTATTTACCTTCTCACTTGTTCTACTATTCTATGGCATATTTTTCCTTCCTCACATTTATATTCTTACTTATCTCTTCCACTGTTACTTATTATACCCCCCCCCTTTTTTTTTTTACCTCCCTCATTCTTCATTCTCCCTCTTTCTCATTCATTTTAGTCACTACTTGTTAAATCTGCCATTCCTTAGTTATACCCTCTTGCTTCTACTCCTTTCATTCTTCCCCCACCCTCTTCTATCACCACCTTCCCTCTCATTTATTATTACTCCTTCGTGTTATCCTGCCCTTCCCTCTTACTTATCCTCCTTTCATTACAAGCTTCTTACTTATTTACTCTATTTTTCCTTAATGCAACCTTCTTTTCTTTTACTCCTGTCATTCTACCCCCTCCCTCCTCAATCGACACCTTCTCTCTCATTTATTATTAATCTTTCGTGTTATCCTCTCCTTCCCTCTAACTTCTTCTTTTCTCTTACTCTCTCTCTTTTCTGTATTTCCTTGCTTGTTGTATTTCTCTTCTTCCCCTTCATCTAATATTCTTCCTTCTCATTACTCTATTTCCTTCCTTGTTGTATTTCTCTTCCCCTTCATCTCATATTCCTCCTTCTCATTTCTCTATTTCCTTGCTTGTTGTATTTCTCTTCTTCCCTTTCATCTGCATACTCCTTTTTTAGCTCCTCGGTTTTTGTAATTCCTTTCTCTTCTTTTATTTGCATATCACTTCTAAGTTCCCTCTCAATCCTAACCACAACACCTTAACCTACCATTTACCTGCATTTATCTTCATTATCTCCTTATCCTACACTCTCATTCTCCAGCATTATTATTATCCATCACCTTTTATTTCTTTACAATTGCCTAACATTTACATTCATTCTTCTTTACTCACACTAATTTTCAGTAATGTCATTTTTCTTACTCTCTTATTTTTTAAAATTTTCTTCTTTCCTTACCTCTACTTTATTCACTTCCCCTCCCATTCCTTACGACAGTTTTTTCTTATCCATTCCCCTTCTTTCCAGCACTCTCATTTCTTCTTTTTATTATTATTGTTATTGTTATTATTATTATCATTATCATTATTACAGTATATTATTGTACTATTATATTACAGTGTTTCATCTCGTCAGTTTTCTTTCCTTATCTCCCCCCCTCCCTTTTATTCACTTCCTCTCTCATTATCATCTTTTTTTCCAACTTTTCTGCTTTCTCATTTCCCATTATGTGTGTTATTCTTCACTTCTAATTTCTTATCATTTCTTTTTTTAACCTCCCATTCACTCGCTCTTCCTTTCATTACACATGTCTTTTTTTTTTCTCTTACACTCTCTCCTCCTTGTCTACACTAAATCTCCATTATTAGTACTGTCTCATCTCTTATTTCTCGACAATTTTCTTTTCTTAACCTCCATTATCTTCACATTCCCTATCATTTCTTCCACTTCTACTTCATCGATCCACTCTCCATTTTTGTCCTTTTTTTTATTATTCTCATCATCTTTCATCTCATACTTTTCAATAATTTTCTTTTTTAACATCCCTTTTACTCCCCTCTCATTCCTCACGACTTTCTACCAATTTTCCTTCCTTTCAGCACTTTCATTTCTTCTTCATTATTATTACTATTATTCATCTATTACTTCTCACTTTCTTTTTTAACCTCCATTTTTTACACCTCTCCTCTCACTCCTACCGTGCCACTTTCTTCTTTCTATCAATTCTCTGCCATTCTTCACCTCCCCTACCTCCCTCTCAACCCCACCCCTTCAATTCAAAGAAATTTTCCATTTTATTTTTTTTTTATTAGTCACTTATAATCTTATTTCTACTCTCAATCTAAATATTATTCTTACTATCGTTTTTCATTTTACTCCCATTATCATTTGTTTATCATTTATCGTTACTGACTTTACTACAATCATTATTCACTCATTCCTATTACTATCATTATTTTTCATTTTATTCCCATTATTTTTTTCATTATAATCATCACTGACTTTATTCATACTATCATTATTCACTTCATATCTACATTTTTTTTTTCGTTTTTTCCTATTATTAATTTTTCATTACTAACTCTCCTATTTTTATCATTCTTCACTTCCTTCCCATTCCTATTATCATTTCCCATTTTATCATTCACTTTCTTCCCATTACTACAATCATTTCCCCTTTTATTCCTATCATTTTTCATTTCATTCCTCTTATTATTTTTCATTCTTTAACATTATTGCCTTTTTTTCATTCCTTATCATTATTGTCATTATTCCTATCATTACTGGTATTTACTGTACTTTATTCCTACTATCATTATTCATTTCATTTATTTATTTATCTTTTTTTTATTACAACTCTCGACAGACAAATTAATTAATCTTCAGGGAGGCTTAGAAATGTCAGGGTTATTATACAGCCTTCATTCCCTCCCCCACTACAGATGCATTCTATTAACTCTAAATCGTCTGGACGTGGCAAGAATTAATCAGTAAAGCATGACACCAGACCTGGAATCAAAGGAGAAGCAAGCAGTAATTATTCCCTCCTAAAAAATACATAAATAAATGATAGCCCAATTCAAGATCCCTTCATTTCGAGACGCCCGGACACATTGCGTTTAATGGATCTGAGGTCCCAGACAGAAGGAAATACAGTTCCAGAGTTGACCCGTTACTACCACCACATATATTTTTTTTCCATCTGAAACAAGTGTCCTACAAAAGATCAGAACGTATCTCCATTACTTCTTTATATTCAAAGGGCATGACCCATTTTACATATTTTACTCCTGCTATCGCCTGACTCTATTATCAGTCTTTTTCTGTCTGTCCTCCTCTCTTCATATTTCTTCAATCTTTCCTGTCACTTTTTATAACTCTTCCTCCCTTTTCTGGTGGCTTTACACCGAGTGACAAGCCTAATGGTTTTCTGGAAGCCAGGAAACCAGTTATAACGTTGGGTGGTAACCATATGACCAACCACAGGTGTTCCTTACGTGTCAACAAGTGGGTTGGTGGAGGGTTAGTGCCCCTCCCCATAAAGCAACTACCTCAAAAACAAACGGCCACCCCTTACGGAACTATGGCGTCTGACTAAAGGCAAACAGACAGACAGATAGTGTCCAGTGTGTTACGGAATTACTCCCAGCGTACCAACATATACATCATTCCTATTTAAACATAACTACAGCAATCAACCCTAGTCTCTATAACCACATCATGAATCACACACACACTCCCTCCAACCCATACTTCCCGCCTACCTAACACACACTTTGCCTTCACTCCATGTCATCTACTCTGCCATTCTTAGGCATTTCTCCCGTCATTCTTAAGCATTTAGCCTTTTTCTTAGTCTTTCATCACCATTCAACGCCCAAGCCTCATCACTCACACCCAATTCTCACACTATTTCCTTTGCATACCTCTCATTCTTCACACATTTCGTCTTTCCTCACCCCATTTCTTGTACTCTTCTCTAGTTTTATACTATTCTTCATTAGCTCATTAGTATTATTCCTCCTCTCATTCCTCACCAGTTTCTCTCTTCATTTATTTACCACTTTTTTTTTTTCTTTTCACTCATTATTTACCACACTCATTTTTTCTCACTTGTTTGACTTAATTTCTTTTTTCATCCTTCCTTCAGACAAGCAGGAAAAGAACTGAAAAGATGACGAAATGGAATAAAAAAATGACAGGAGGGCAAAGACAAAATTAAGAAGCGACGGATTACACGACGAGAAGAAGAGAGAAAGGAGAAGAAGTATGGAAGACAAGAGAAGGGAAGAAAAATTAAGGGGGGAAAAAAAAGCGATATAAATGAAATGGGAAAAAAAGGGGAGAAAGTTTAGACATTAAGAGAGAAAACAGGATAGAAAAAGTAAGCAGAGAATAAGAGAAGAGGGAGGGATACGATGAAGAGAAGTAAGAAAAGCCAGATGAAAGGAGGGAGGAGGTGAAAACAAAGGAACAGTAAAAAAAAAAAAAGGAAGGTAACCAGGGGGGAAGAAAGGTAAGTAGAGAAGGGGGAGAGATGAGATGGAGAGGAAGAAGAGAAGGCTGACAAGAGGAGGGAGAGCGGAACAGAGGGAAAAGCAAGACAGGACGAGAGATGCGGGAGGAAAGAAAGTAAATAAAGGAGAACAGAAGTAATGAAGAGGGAGGGAGGGGGGACAAGATGAGAGGAGGAAGAAAAGTTAGACAAGAGGATGAGGAAGGAACAGAGGCCGAGTCATTAAGGAACACGCAGGGGAAGACTTATTGTGAGGGGACACCAAACTACCACCACCACAATGAAAACACCACAGCAGCAACTCAACACCGCACTGGCACCACACCACACACTCCCACAACAACAACACACTAACATCACATCACCACAACAACACTACACAGACACATCACACCAAACTATCACCACAACACCATACTGCAACACCACACTGATGACACCTTCCACACCACATTACCACCACACTGTCAATACTACACACCAGACTGCACCACATTAACATCACAACACACCAACCACACAACACACCAACCACACTTACTAACCACCATTACACCACCACACCAAACTTTCAAGTCATCAGCGTAAAACAAAAACATAAAGATTCTACTGTACAGCTTAAGGAGAAATGTAGAGTAGAACTGATCACAGGAGATTATTTTTAACACTTTCGATACCATCCATACCTCAAACCTAACGAAGTACGAGAAAGCGAGCAAACTGAAAAGAAATGGAGAGAGAGAGAGAGAGAGAGAGAGAGAGAGAGAGAGAGAGAGAGGGGGGGGGGGAAATGAGTGAGAAAGAAAGAGATGTGAGCTAATTAAGAGAAGTTGGTCCCTGGAGAGGCTGAGAGAGAGTCACATCTGCTCACCGGGATTTACTCACTCACTCACTTTCACACACACACACACACACACACACACACACACACACACACACACACAACTAATTTACTCACTACCTCATTCCCCCCCCCTCCACTTTCGCACACACACACACACACACACACACACTAATTTACTCACTATCTCATATTCCCCTGTCTCTCACACTTTCACACACACTCTCCTCCCCCCCTCTCTATTTCGTACGTATTCACTCACGCATTACAGTTCTTTCACCTTAACTTGGCCCAGATTTTCGTATTCTTGCAGCTTAATTCACGTAGCCCAATGGAAGCCTATGACAATGCTCTACATCCTCTCAAGGGCACTTTTTCGTGACTAGCATCATATTATAGCGTTAGTTACAAATAAAAAAAAGATGGAGATGGCAATTTGAGGCCAAGTTGGAGTAAAATGATTATATCTTATGGACCCAATTCATCCGCATTCACTCTCTCACTCGCACACACTCACACCAAGGCTAATTCACTCACACACACACACACACACACACACACACACACACACACACTCTCTCTCTCTCTCTCACGCAAGGCATACACGCAGCCTACACCTCTTTACACGCACTCACTGTCTCCACCCTTCCCTCACCCCACTTTCTCTCATGCACACAAACACACGCAAATCATGCCCAGTTACACCTCTTCACACGCACTCACTGTCTCCATCCTTCCCTTACCCCACTTTCTCTCATGCACACAAACACACGCAAATCATGCCCAGTTACACCTCTTCACACGCACTCACTGTCTCCATCCTTCCCTTACCCCACTTTCTCTCATGCACACAAACACACGCAAATCACGCTGGGTTACATCTCTTCACACGAACTCACGTCTCCCCACCTCATCTCTCTCTCATTCATTTTCTCCTCCTCTCACCTCTTCCTTCTACCTCTCCTTGCCCCATTCCCCTCACCCTCTCTCTCATTCGTCATTTTCTCCCTCTCTCCACTTCCTTCCACCTCTCCTTGTCCCCCCCTTCTCACTCCCCCCCCTCTCTCTCATATCTGGCCATCCCCAGAGTAACAATCCTTTATAACTCCTCCACCATCCCCCAACCACCCCCCGGGGACTTAAGTCGGTGCCACAAGAAGAGGAAGAGGAGAAGAAAGAAGAAAAGAAGAAGAGGAGGAGGAGGAAAAAGAAAGAGGAAAGAAAGAAAGCGGGGAAAAGTGAAGGAAAAAAATAGGGGTGGGGAAGACGACGACGAACAGATAACAAGATCATGAGTAAAAATAGAGGACAAATACGAGAAGGAAAAGAGGAAAGGCGAAAAGATGTGTACCTGATGCTAACAGAAAAGTTTTGGAGAGAAGAGAGGGGAAAGAAAATGGACAGAAAAAAAGAGGGGAGAGGAGAGAAATAGGGGGGGAAGGGATGAGGTGGAGAAAGGGGAGAGGAAAGGAAAAAGCTGAGTTAGGGATAGATGAGACGGGAGGAGAAAGTAAGGAAGAAAAACTGAAAGGGGCATAGGGGTGGGAGAATGGGGAGAGGGAAGGAGAAAAGTTGAGAAAGAGAGAGAGAGAGAGGGGGGGGAGCGGGGGGTAGGTGACGAGGATGAAAGAAAACTGGAGGGAGGGAGGGAAGAAGCGGGGGAAAGGGTATAAGAGTGAAAGTGGAGCGAAGAGAGGCAGGCGAGGCGAGGGGAGGGGTGGGGAGAGTGGATGTGGGAGGGAGATAAGAGTGTAGGAAGGAGAGAGGGGAGAGAGAGGTGGAAGGGAGGGGGGAGAGGCTGGGGGAGGGGGAGTGAGAATAATTGCGCGAGAAGGACGACAGGAAAAATAAAAACTAAAAATAAAAATGAGTAAAAATACAAGTAATGATGTTGCTTTGAGGTGAAAAGAGGGAGGAGGAGGAGGAGGAGGGGAGATAGAAAGTAGGAGTTGGAGGAAGGAGGAAAAATAAAAGGAATTAAATATAGAACAGAGAGAGAGAGAGAGAGAGAGAGAGAGAGAGAGAGGGGGGGGGGGTTCGTAAAAATACATGTAATAATGTTCCTTGAAGTAAACAAAAAAAAAAGGGGGGGGGAGGAAGACATGCAGAGGAGGAACGAGGAAAAGAGGAGAAGGAGGGAGAAAAGGAGGGAAGGAAGGATGAGGAAAGGAGGAACAAGGAGAGAGGGAAGGAGAGTAGAGAATGGGGAAGAAAATATGAAAAGATAATAACTATGATAATGAGGAGGAGGAGGAAGAGGGAGAAAAGACGGAGGGAAGGAAGGATAAGGAAAGGAGGAAGAAAGAAGGAAGGAAGGAAAGTAGGGAATGGGGAAGAAAATATGAAGATAATGATGATGATGATGATGATGAAGAGGAGGAGGAGGAGGAGCTGATACGAAAAATAAGAAAAAAAATCACTAACTTTTAAAAAGGAATATTTATAAGAGAGTGTGAGGAAATAAAAAACCGAACGCATGAAATGGGACTGATAAAATTCGACTAATTAGGAAAAACGTGAACTGGGAAAGGAAATATGAAGACGTGTGAATGAGAGAGAGAGAGAGAGAGAGAGAGAGAGAGAGAGAGAAAACCCTAACCGAGCCGTCCCTACAACACACAAGGAATCGCCCTGGTGGAATAGAAGAGAAGCGTCACCTATGGATCATCATGTATATGTAAGAGAGGAAATGGCAATGGAAGATGAGGAAATAAAGGAGTAAGTGAAATGAAGTATTGAAGGGAGGTGAGGAAAATGAGGAAATAAAGAAGTGAAAGGAAGTAGGAAAGGATGGTGAGGAACAAGAGGAAATAAAGCAGTAAGGGAGAGGAAGTAGGAAAGGGAGAAGGGGAAAATGAAGAATAAAGCAGTAAGGGAGACGAACTACGAATGGGAGGTGAAAAAATGAGGAAATGAGTAAAGGAAGGTGAGGTAAATAAGGAATTAAAGAAGTAAAGGAAAGTGAGGAAAATATGGAATTAAACAAGTAAAGGAAGGTGAAGTAAATGAAATAAAGAAGTAATGGGATGTGAGGAAAATGTTAAAAGAAAAAAAGGAGTAAGGGAGAGGAAGTGAGAAAGTGAGATGAAGGAAATGTGAGAATAAAGGAGTATGGGAGAGGAAGCAGGAAAGAGAGGTGGGGAAAAGGAGGAAATAAATGAGTAAAGGCTAGAACTGGGGAAACAAAAGAGAAGTAAAGCAAAGGAGAAAAATAAAGTGTATCAGCAAACACTATAATGACGTAACCAATACCGTGAAAAGGGAACGAAAAACAGAAAAACGAAAACAGAAAAAAGGATGCAATGAAAAACAAGAGGAAAAAATATGAAAGAAAAAACAAAGACTGAAGGGAAGAGCAATGAAAATGGAAAAATGGGAACTGAAAACAAAAGAAAACGAAGGAGAAACGGTGAGAAAAATAAGATAAATGGACGCAAAGGATGAGTGACAAGCAAAGGGAGCAAGGGAGAGAGAGAGAGAGAGAGAGAGAGAGAGAGAGAGAGAATTATTGAGCGAGTGTGGTCACTGGGGAGACAGCAAGTAGTAAACATCTGGACAACATTTTACTGCAACTTCACTTCCAATGACGGATGATAAGGTGTGTGTGTGTGTGTGTGTGTGTGTGTGTGTGTGTGTGTGTGTGTGTGTGTGTGTGTGAGAGAGAGAGAGAGAGAGAGAGAGAGAGAGATGTGGGGTCTGGGGTTGGAATGTGCAAATGATAAGTGACAGGTAAAGGGCGCTGTGTACGTGTGGGATAAGACAGAGAGGCAGAGACTGGGAAAGAAATAAAAGATGGTAACAGAAGAGAAACGGAATGTGCAAATGATAAGCAGTATGTGAGAGAAGAGAGGAAGAAGACTGAAAGGGAAACGAGATATAGATCTAAGAAATAGATAGATAGATAGAGAGAGAGAGAGAGAGAATCAATAAGAAAGTAGTGACAGATATGGAAAAGATACAGAGATAAGGGAGGAAGAGATCTGAATAAAGGAGATAAAAAGATAGGAAACATACAGAGGGAGAAGAGAGGAAGATAACAGAAGAAAATTAGATAAAAAATAGACAGGAAAATATCAGAAGAAAACGAAAATAGAAAGATATAAATGGAAAAGGCATAGAAGAAGAAGGGAGGAAGAGATTAGAAGAAAATGTAAATAAAGACAGAAATGGAAAAGACAGAGGAAGAAAAGGGAGATAAGGAAAAAAACGTAAGATAAAATAAAATGAAAAAAGATGCAGCAGGAGAAGAGAGGATGACACCAGAAAAAAAGGAGAAAAAAGATAGCAATGGAAAAGATATAGACGGCGATGAGGAACATACCAGAAGAAAAAGTATATATAAAAAGATAGAAAAGGAAAAAGATATAGAGGGAGACGGGAGGAGTGATCAGAAGAGAAAGGAGGTAAAAGACAGAAATGGAAAAAAGATACGGTATGCAATGTGCGACTTTGCGAAAATTAAAGAATGTCGTGTATGTGTGAGGGAGAAGAGAGGAAGGGAGAGGGAGACTAGAGGATAAACGAGAGAGAGAGAGAGAGAGAGAGAGAGAGAGAGAGGAAAACGGAGATATAAAAAGATAGAAATGGAAAGATGAGGTGGTGCAGGGTGTGGGGAATGAAAGGAGAGAGCTGCAGGAGTGCGAGGAGTGACAGCTGGAGAGAGATAGGAGAGGAGACGAGAGGAGGGGAGATGAGAAGAGACGAAAGAGAAGACAGAAGAGAAGTGGACAGGAAAGGCGACGAGACGAGGTGACTAGAAAAGGAGAGTTGAAGGCAGGAAAATGAGAAAACGAGAGGAGAGAAAAGGAGAAGGGGACGAGGGAGAGGAGAATAGGAGACATGAGAAGTGAAGGAAACAAAGTTAAGAGAGGCAAAGATTTTTAGAAAAGGGGAGGAAAGAAGGGGAAAGGAGAGAAGTGAAGAGAAAAGAAGAGGAGAGGAGAGGAATGGATAAAAGGTAACGAGGCGAGGAATGGAGTGAAGAAGACATGGAGCGAGTGTTAAGTGACTCTCGACCAGCATCTTGCACCTTTATACCTGCTAATCTCTTCCGGATGAGAACGAGTGAACGGTGAAGACTGAAGACGAGAAGCATGGAGTAGACGAGTAAGGACACAAGGCTTTATATACAATTTTCTAACGCATGGCTT
This sequence comes from Coenobita brevimanus, assembly GCF_032717465.1. Taxonomy (NCBI): domain Eukaryota; kingdom Metazoa; phylum Arthropoda; class Malacostraca; order Decapoda; family Coenobitidae; genus Coenobita; species Coenobita brevimanus. Next base: position 1,282,863 of record NC_136987.1, read on the forward strand.
CTTAAGTCTCTTTCTAGCAGTTAATTTCCGCCAGTGACCTGTTAATATTATCGTATATATTATGTAAACGACGTCAATGGAAAAAAAAAAATCATTGTAAATAAAGACAAAAAATTTAGCACACCTTTCTAGCAGTTAATTTCAGCGTATATACAGTAAAATTTATATTTTTGTGCCTCTTATAAGCAGTCTGCCCGAACTGAGAGGGAACAGATTGAGATAGATGGATATGGACTGATAGAGGGATATATGGATGTACATGGATAAAACTTCAAGATATTCAACTAAAGAAATGAGTAAATGAATAAGAACAGGTGCTACAAAGTCGCCTAAACTCAGGAACATAAGGATCTCAAGAGGGGTGATGGGGACTGAGGAGGAGGAGGAGGAAGTGGTAAAAAGACCTACAATTTTCTTGCTACTACTTAATTGTTTAGCTCTTCCGGGTGAGGGTGAGAGAGGGATGAAGGAAAGGTCTGGAGAGGGATGAAGGAAAGGTCTGGAGAGGGATGAAGGATAGGTCTGGAGTGGGATGAAGGATAGGTCTGGAGAGGGATGAAGGAAAGGGCTGGAGAGGGATGAAGGAAAGGGCTGGAGAGGGATGAAGGAAAGGGCTGGAGAGGGATGAAGGAAAGGGCTGGAGAGGGATGAAGGAAAGGGCTGGAGAGGGATGAAATAAAGGGCTGTGACTAGTAAGCATGTTTGTTTTCACCAAAGAAAACTGGGTCATTAACTCCAATACTTATATTTAATGGCATGATATTCGACGTGCTTTAGTTATGGGGTAGGAATGAGTCTCCTTGGTTACTAGTCAAAATCAACCCTCCCCTCTAGCTACACCTGGGGATCAACTATGCAGAAAGGGCTAGAGCTTCGTCAAGTTAAAACAAACGCATTAATGTAAGGGTTGGAGGGGACGGTGTGGGATTGCACAAGGATAAATAATAATAAAAAGAAAAATATGAAAGAGAGAGAGAGAGAGAGAGAGAGAGAGAGAGAGAGAAATGGTGTGGCAGCCAGCAAGCGAGGGAGTTATTAATTTAAGTGACCCTGCATGAGCATTATAATCACGGTAATACACGAAGAGGCCTACTTTATTCTCTCTCTCTCCGTGTGTGTGTGTGTGTGTGTGTGTGTGTGTGTGTGTGTGTGTGTGATTTTGTTCTTACACACACACACACACACACACACACAGCGTCTGGTCGGCCATTAGGAGACAACGGGACTCGATTAACTTCACGAGCCTCATTTGTTTCTGGTTTTGTCCCCCCCCCAGCCCTTCACCCTTCACCTGGGGGGAAGAAGAGGAAGGAAGGGGAAGAGAAAGGAAAAGGGAAGGGGGGAGAGAAGATGGAAAGCAGAGAATCGATAGGAAAATGGCTGGAGGGATAAAAAAGAGAAAGGACTGGGAAGAAGAGGAAAGAGAAGAGAAGAGAAGGGATTGGGAAGGAAGAGAAGAGCAGATGAGGGAAAGGAGATGGGACAGAGGAGGGAGAAAAGAAAAGGGAAGAAAGGATTGGGAGAGGAAGAGAATGGAATGAAACAGAATGAAGGGGAGGGGTAGACAGGAGGAAGGAGCTGGGTGGGTCAGGAGAAACAGAAGGGAAAATGGTAGTAGGGGGGGTGACAGTGGAGACAAAAAGCGCGAGGGGAAAGAAAAGACTTGGAAGAGGAAATGAGCAATGGGGGAAAGGGAAGAGGAGAAAGGGGAGGGAGAGGCGGCAGGCCAAGGTGACGAACGAGAGAGAGAGAGAGAGAGAGAGAGAGAGAGAGAGAGAATGGTTGGAAAGAGGGGTTAGGCCAAAACCACTGTCGGGCGATAAGATGGACGGCCATCTGAGGGAAGGGTGTGTGTCGTAGGGTGAGGAGTCGCTACTGAACAGGGACAAAAATGCCTTTAAAAAAAATCCTTAGTGGAGGCCCTCTCAAAAGAATCAGCAGTCAGACAAGAAACAAATATATAGACTGGGGAAAAAAAAAAAAACTTTCAAGACAGATATTGACAAACTGGGATGGATGACGAAATCGAGATATTTAGGCAAAACTACTATCTTCTTGTTTTTACAACTGCGCACACACACACACACACACACACACACACACACACACCAGTAATTCTCACGGCACCTGATGAGTGACAGTCGGGATTGCGTGCTTGCCCCCTGTGTGTGTGTGTGTGTGTGTGTGTGTGTGTGTGTGTGTTTTTGCTAGTGATGCAAGCGTTTCCTTCTGTATGACTAATTATTACAAAACCTAACGAAGTGAATTGCAAAACCCAATGTTAACTATATTTAATGGAGTAAAACACGTTTTCTTTTAACTTTTCGAGATACATATAAACACATTCGAGCACTTGTCAATATATATAAATACATAATTCAGTACAGAAAAAAAGGAATGAATTAAAGAGAGAACGGGAATATAGAAAAACAAAGAAAGGAAGAGGGGTTATAAAAAAAAACAGCAAACACATGAAATAACAAGTCTAGACAGTTGACCTTTGACTTTACACTGTTAACTGTATCAAAGTAAACGATTTGAGATCTCGGATCATTTTTCACTGACAAAAAAATACTGGAAGTTCCCACCTATCTGCTTATGACATCAGCATTCTCTCTCTCTCCCTCCACACAAAGTTAACTCTAGTCCTTAACCGATTTAGAGTGGCAAGATAAACAATCACTTAGACATCCAATGCATTTTTCCCTGACAAAAATGTGTATTAATTCAACACCAACATACATCGACATTCCAATCTTCCCTCCCTCGACATACCAATCTTACCTCCCTCTCCCTCCCCTGAATTTTTAAGTGACGCTAAAATGTAGGAAATCATCATCAGTGTCTGACGATATACCACATATATTTATTTTGCCTCCCTTTCACACTATCATACGCTCCCTCACTCAACCTCCTCCTCTTTTCTCTTCCTCTCTCTTCTGCTTCACTCTTTCCCTTTCCTTACTTTCTCTTTTCGTCTTCCCTACAACCTACCCACTCTCCCTCTTTTACTTCGTCCTGTTCTCCTCATCCCTCGCTCCCTTCTTCATATTTCCCTTCCTCCAACCGTCTCTCACTTTCTTCCGCTCTCTCTCCTGTTTCCTTCCTTTTTTTCGTTTCTCGTCTTTCCCACCATCTGCCCACTTCCCTTCCTTTCCTTCGTCCCTTTTCTCTCCACCACTCTCCTTTTTCTCACATTTTCCCTTCCTCCAGCCTTCTCTCTTCTCCTACCATCTTTCCTCACCTTACTTCCCCTTACCTCCACCTCCAATTAATTTATCCTCGCCACCATAACATGTTTTTACTCAGCTTTCAAGACAGGAAGACAGTTTCGACGAGATTTTTTTCCGTTTAACAGCTCAGATTATTGTTCTTCAGCCTATACATCGTTCGTTGCGTAATGGATAAAAAAAAGAATCAATTTTAAGCTTATTCCCTCTACCATTACAATATTTTACTGACTACAAGAAAGACAGTCCCTCTCACGCCTGGTGCCTCTGATGATTTTTATTATTTAGCTTGGATTTGCCGCTTCCGTATGATTATGAAGAGAGAGAGAGAGAGAGAGAGAGAGAGAGAGAGAGTGAAGGGGGGGAAGGGAGGGGGAAGTAAAGTTATTAAATGAAGTGGACTGGTTTGTGTCTTCATACCCGGGAATTTATTTAAGTAATTGACCGTGGAGGAGGAGGGGGGGAGGAGGAGGTAGTGGAAGAGAAGGAGGAGGAGGAGGTGGAGGAGGAGGAAGGGAGGGAAGGGATAAAAAATGAGATGGAAACAGAGCGAAGGAAGAAGGGGTGAAGGAGGAGAGGATGGGTTGAGATATAAACGGAGTAGGTCGAAGGAAGAAAGGAGGACGGGGAGGGAGATGAGAGGGAAGAAGCAGATGAGATGGAAGTGGAATGAAGGTAGAAGAAGATGGAGGAGGAGGAGGAGGAAGCAGAAACTGAGAGGCTGAAGGGAAAATCACGAGGAAAAAATGTTGAGAGAGAGAGGGGAGGGGGGGAGGGGAGGAGGATAAGAAAAGGGAGTGAGACGAACAGAATAAAATGGTGTGGAGGCAGACAGAATTAAACAGAGCACATGAGTGAAGAGGTGAAGTGAGGCTGTTGAGTGGGTTTACAGGCGGTCTACTTTAACACCCAAACAATATTACACAAGAGCCCAGGATGTGACTATCAACATATATAACTTCTTCAACTGCGTCTTCAAGGCTCAGTGGTTTTAATATCTCTTAGCTCGTCGGCGATTTCTCTCTCTTTCAAATTCTTTCTGAGCTCTCTCTCTCTCTCTCTCTAATAGCTCAGTCGTTTTAACATCTCTTGGCACGTCAATGAGTTTTTTTTCTCTTCTTTTTCTTTAGCTTATTCTTTCGGCGTCTCTCTCTCTCTCTCTCTCTCTCTCTCTCGCTAACAGCTCAGTAGTTTTAACATCTCTTAGCAGGTCAACGCCCTTTTTCTATTCTTTTTTCAGTTCATTCTCTCTCTCTCAATTTTAACATCTCTAACACGTCCATTTCCCCCCCCCCCTTTCCCGCCTAATAACCTCTACCCACACACACACGCCCCATCTTGATCCTTGCTCCATCTACGCACATTCTCTCTCTCTCGTATTCTTACCTCCAGACGAGTATAATCATCGTTCGGAGAAATTTCTTCTATAACTCAAGTGATACAGCCCTGAGTCCGAAGCGTTTCAACATCTACACCTCCACACCTTTTCTTTATTTTCTTCTTTAATTATTCTTACCTCCTCAACGCCCTTTCTTTTCCTTTAGTTTTACCTCATACCTCAACACCCTTTCTTTAACTATTTTCTCCTCTTCGACGTGATTTATTTTTTCTTACCTCCTCAACTCCCTTTATCTTTATTAACTTATTCTTACCTCCTCGACTCATTTTTTTATTTTTCTTTAATTATTCTTATCCAGAAGGCTATATTCAACTTAGAGACTTTACATCGGCTGAATAAAATCGTCTGGAAATAGTAAGAATTAAGACCGTTAACGCAGAGCATCAGCTAAATAAAACCGTCTGGAAGTATCAATAAAGAAAGCAATAGCGATATCACTCTCCTCAGCTTAGTAAAATAGTCTAGAATAAGCAAGAATAGACCGTAAACCCTGTCCTCCCTCAGCTGAATAAAACCGTCCGGAAATATCAATAATAAAGCCGTCTGGAAATATAACAAATCCGTCTGGAAATATCAATAATAAAAAATACGATATTAATTTCCTCAGCTCAATAAAATCGTCGACAGCAATAATAAAGAACATCACACTAAACATTTCGCCAATTAAAATCGTACGCAAATATCAGGAATAAAGCCCGTTGATGCGCTTTCCGCAGATGAATAAAGCCGTCTAGAACTAACCCTACAGGAAGCCATGGCAGTATAAATTTTCTCAGCCTAATAAATCGTCTGAGGAGAAAATAAGGATATGATTATAGTAGCTCATATTCTCTTACTGGAAAAAGTCGTTGGAAAATAGTAATAATTGTCAACGCAGTCCTTCCTCGCCTGGATAAAAACCGCCTTGACAGCAAAAAATAAACATATAAAGGATAGTATCGGTCTTTACTCTGCTGAATAAAGTCGTCTGGAAATAGCAATAATAATAAAACCGTCCTGAGAGCAAAAATAAATAAAGGAAGGAAGGTAGCGTAGACTTTCCTCAGCTGAATAAATCGTGTGGAAACATTACTAACAAAGTCCTGGCATTGAAAGGGTTAACGAGGAACACTTGTATTATTGGTAGTCCATAAAAATGCCAGTCAAGAATTATTAACTTCTGTGACTTTTATACCCCACTGTCACTCGTATACCCCACTTTTATACCACACTGTCTCTCGTCTACCCTCTCTCTCTCTCTGTTTTTCTCAAGTCACGTTTCTCTGCTTAAGTACCTTCTTTATTTTTCTCCCTCCCTACAAAAGTGGACTTAAGTTCTATGATTCCATGTGTTCCTGTCGTTCTCTTTCACACTCTCACCCTCCCCTTCCCTCTCCCTCTTTCTCAGCTTGAAGAACCCTTGCATAAAACAAGTAACAATCACCACCACCACCACCACCTTGCACACATCACTCATCTCAATCCTTCCTACCATCATTTTCATCCATCTCTCTCTCTCTCTCACACACACACACACACACAACCAAATTACATTACCACAGGAGGTCAGGGTCAGACACACAAGTCACACGAACAAATCCTCTGGTTATCAATATATTTACGCGACGATCAGGGCGGATTACCTGATTTGATTACTGCAAGCTGGGGTGGGATGAGCTGACAAGGTGTGTGTGTGTGTGTGTGTGTGTGTGTGTGTGTGTGTGTGTGTGTGTGTGTGTGTGTGTGTGTGTGTGTGTGCGTGTGCGCGCGCGTCAGCACAGCAAATACACAGAACCTCTGCTAATGTTGTAGGAATTGTCTTCAGAAAGACTGTGGTAGCGATGATGGTAGTGGTGGTTGTAGGAATTGTGGTAGTGGTTATGATGGTTGTAAGAATGGTATTTGCCATCAGTAATCATCCACCACATCCATCACCATACCTACCATAATTATCACCATCCGCAACCACAATCCACCATATTTATCACCATCTGCAACCACAATCCAGCACTACCATCATTCACTACACCTACTACCATTCACCACAACCCACCACCCAACAAATCTACCATTAACCACAACAACCAACCACTTCACCCAAACGTATCATCACATATACCACAATCCACTACACCACACCACAACCTATCACAATAAACCACCACCATCCACCACACCACAACCTGCTACCACAATAAACCACCACCAACCACCACACCACAGCCTCCTACCACAACAAACCACCACACCACAACCTCCTACCACAATAAACCACCACCATCCACCACACCACAACCTCCTACCACAACAAACCACCACCATCCACCACACCACAACCTCCTACCACAATAAACCACCACCATCCACCACACCACAACCTCCTACCACAACAAACCACCACCATCCACCACACCACAATCTCCCACCACTAATCCTACCACCAATAACATACGCCACCCCACACTCTCCTACCACTAATTCTACCGCAATCAAGCACCATAAGCCGGAAGCCAGACTAACTGTGCCAAAGTAGGGAGCATGAGGTAATGAACTCTCTCTCTCTCTCTCTCTCTCTCTCTACGTAATCTGTGTATGTATGACTATCCCTCACTGTGTAGGGTGTATTTGTGTATGTGGCTCTCTCTCAGTGTATTCGTGAAAGTTTGGATGTATGATTATTATGAAGGCGTAAGTGTGTGTGTGTGTGTGTGTGTGTGTGTGTGTGTGTGTGTGTGTGTGTGTGTGTGTGTGTGAGAGAGAGAGAGAGAGAGGGGGGGAGGGGTGATGTGGTTGACTGGAGCGAGGGCAATATCTCAACAATCTGGAAACAAGAATACCAATCTGGGGAGTCCACCCTGACACGGCGTGAGGGAAGGGAGGGGAGAGAATAGAAGGAAGGGGAGGAGAGGGATGGAGAAGGGAAAGGGGAGGAGAGGGAAGGAGAAGGGGAAGGGAAAGAGGGAGGAGAGGGGATGAGAAAGGAAGGGAGAAGGAGGAGGGAAGGAGAGGAAGGGAAAGAGGGAGGAGAGGGAATGAGAAGGGAAGGGAGCAGGGGAAGGAGAGAAGAGGGAAGAAGAAGGGAAAGAGGGAGAAGAGGGGAGGGGAAGGGGAGGAGGAAGGAGAGGAAAAAGAATAACGAAAAAAGAGAGAGGGGAAGGGAGAAAGGGCAAAAGAATGGGGGTGATGATGAAAAAATGGGGGAGGGGAGGAAGGCAATGGTGAGGATAGAGCGGAGTGGCAAGGCAAGAGGAGAGGGAATGTAGGAAGGGTAAAGAGCAAAGGAAGAGGAGAGAAAATAAGGAAGAAGGAAATGTGAGTGTAAAAGGAATGAGTGTGGAAAGGAGTGAGACAAGTGAAGGGAAAGGGCAAACGAAGGGAAGGTGAGAGGAGTGAAGGAAAGGCTAGGTAAGATGAGAGGAGAGGTGAATGAGAGAGGAAAGGGAGAACAGAGAGCAAGACAATGCTGAGGGTAGAGGAAGGGGGAAGAGGGGGAAGGGGAAAGGTGGGGGGGAAGGGGGGAGGTGGGGGAAAGGAAGAAGGTGAGGGGAAGGGGAGAGGTGGGGGGGAAAGAAAATAGTTACGTTGCTGAGGGGAAGAGGCAAATTGGCCAATTATATATAGTCACTTCACTGCAACCGTTTCCAAGTTATTTCTTCTATTTCACTGTCCGTCTTTGCTAATATTTACTTCGCTATCTACGTTTGCCAGTCACCTCTGTATTTCAATATTCGTGTCTGCCATTAATTAACCACTACTTCACCGTAAACGTTTGCCAATTACTTCGCTATTTCAATATAACTCAACCACTACTACATGCAAACGTTTGCCAATTACTGTACTTAGCTATTTCCGTATCAACGTTTGCCATTTATTAACCACTACTACACTTCAATATAAAGCTGGTCAACTACTTTGTCATCTCAATATAAACGTTGGTCATCTGTTAACCATAATACTGTAAGCGTTTGCCAATTACTTAGTTATTTCCATATCAACGTTTGACAATAATCTTATATCCATTACATGTTGCTTAACTTTATTCCTAGTGAACATAGTGAGGCACCAAAAGACCCATGTCCTTTGAAAATACACAGCTGTTTTACATCTCCTCTTAATCCGTCAACGGGGAAAGGTGTGTCTGAGGGGACGGGTGAAAGAGGGGAAGAAAGAAAAGAATTAAACTGGTAAGGGACGAGCGGGTAGTGGAGACGGAAAGTATGAGAAGATAAAAGGGATAGGGAACTAATAAAAGAATTTACGAGTCGATGGAAGAGAGAGAGAGAGAGAGAGAGAGAGAGAGAGTGTGTGTGTGTGTGTGTGTGTGTGTGTGTGTGTGTGTGTGTGTGTGTGTGTGTGTGTGAAATAGAGACAGGCAGATAGTGTAGGGGAACAAAGGGGGGAGGAAATGGTATGGTTGAATATAAAATGGGGGAAAGGACAATGGGATGAGATTTAGTCACTGTTTGTATGTGTGGCAGACAGTTATAGAACGACAGACAGCTACAGACATGTAGATAGAGACAGAGATAGGAAGAGTTTAGGCGAGGGGGGTGAGGGAGGGAGGAAGGTAGAAAGAGCAGAGGGAAGGGTAGGGAAGGGAGGGCGCTTGGGACAGCTGGAATAACAATGAAGAGAACGTGTTGACAAAGCTCAGAACAAACCACACCAGAGTTCAACACGCCTATGGAAGCATCGAAGGCCACTGAAACCCTCTCCCGTACCATGTCTCTCTGTTTTTACGCCTGCCGCCTCCACACGATGTTATTTATCCCCCTGGGGCACAGTGAATAGGAATGGAAAATAAAAATGAGTAAAATGAAGAGCCGTACTGTCAGTCCACGATAAACCTATACTAGCATCCTCATATCAAGTCTCTTCATTTTTACTCCCGTTACCGCTACACAATATTGTTCATACCCTGGAGCGCAGTGAATAAAAATGAAGAGAATGAAGAAGCGGTATTGACACAACCCACAATAAACCCATTAAAGCATTCCTATCTAGTAGAGTCCCTTCAAAACTATAACTTACTTTATTCCTACTATACGACATTATTCACAAAGATTTTTTTTCCCTACTATACGATATTATTCAAACCATCTTATTTTATTCATATCTATCTATAGCCAGACGCCATAATCCTGTAAGGGGTGGCCTGTTTCCGAGCTATGACTCATTTCTGGCCTTTTCCTTCAAATTTCGTACCGGTATTTGCTTGTAGTGGAGCGGATGGATTCGACCTTGATCCAGCACTGAAATTACCAGCATGGCAGAAGACAGAAGTGAAGTGTTTGTTGTATTATCACTCTCTCGCCTCTCCTTCCTCCCTCCTTATACTCCAAAAACTGTATACTATAATGCAATATTATAATTAGTACAACAGCAAAATTACTATCCTGCCTCTCTTTCTCTTTTCTCAACGGTGTCCCGGCAGGATAAAGATTAGGGAAAATTCCTCGCTCTGTCTCGTTCACGGCATGAGCAATTCAAATTTTTTACCTTTCAAATGAAAATAGGAACTGACTGACATTGAGCGGAGGACGCCGAAGGCGGCCTTTAAGCGGGTTTACCTTAAAACTTATATTTTCCTACAGTCTCATGGTTCCTTCACTATAATTTTCATAATTTTGCAGCCTATTTCAGCACAGTTCACTCACAGCGTAAGACAATGCTATGCAGCTGATCTTTCCAATGGCACTGCATTCTGACCAGTATCATATTATTGCATTAATCTCTTGCTATAGTTCACCATCTGAGATGGAGAACTGGCAAAGCTTTAAGCCTTGTTAATGTGAACAGAGTACAGTCGCTCTATTTTCACTCTTCCACACTTCCCTTCATTGTGGTATGGTACCTGCACCACCTTTCTGTGCTGACTATTCGACTTAAAATCTGTATCTTGTAAACTATCCATCCAATTTGCAGTTTTTGACAAACTTTTAAAATTTGCACAGTAAGTTCCCTGTAAGACTCGAGACGTTCTAACTGAAGTGAAGATGTCTGTCATAAAAGGATCTCCATCATACTGCATTATATGGTCACACAATTCAGCACTTTACCTGATTTGCAAGTCACTAAATGCTACTCAAAAACCTTTAACAGTATTCATTAAATCAGCGACAAATGAAAGAGTAGCTAAACAAACCTTAGCAAGGTTTAGGGTCCACGTTTTGTGAGTTGCTCTGGGCTAAGTTTACTTACTTCGGAACTGTCTGTCTTACTTTACTTGTCAATCTAAACAAAAGTTCGACTTCAATGAGTTTTACTCCATCAACAATAGGGACACCAGGCTCTCTCTCTGTGTGTGTGTGTGTGTGTGTGTGTGTGTGTGTGTGTGTGTGTGTGTGTACACGACCAATTCTTTCTCATTCAATTCACAATCAATTTTTCCTATGGTCTTTACCGACTACAGTTTAATCCTTTCTATAATCCTTGCCCAGTCCGATCACTCAACCAGCCAACACATTCTCAGTTCTTTCTGATACATTCTCCGTCTTAATCCATTTTACTCAGTCCAGTCTATCAACCAAACCTTGTCCAGTCCACTTCCGATTATTGTATACCTGTTCCTTAGTCTTACCTAATCCTTCCGCACTTCACCCTCTCCCAATTCTTTCCATCTTCTCTGTCTCTTAATTCTTCCTCAGTTCGCTCACATTTCAGACACTCCTGATTTTACACACCTCTCCATAACAAGTCTTCCCAAGTCCTCTCGTCCTCTAAAACAATCCTTCCCATATTTCTCGGCCTTCTCGTCTTTCCTTCACCACTTTTCTCTCTTTTGAACATAATGCTATGTCTCTCCTAACCCTTCCTCTCTTTTCCCTAAACTAATCCTCTCTCTCATCCATATTTTCTCTCTCTGCCTGACGAGTACTTCGTCTCTCCTTCGTGTACTAATCCACTCAGTCATCCATACTTTCCCTCTCTCTCTATACCTACTTTCTCTGGCTCTCTTTATTCACCTGTCCTTCAACAGGCAACCTACTGAGGGAACTCTGCTTCACGGTAAAGCCATTACAGGGACCTACTCTGGGGTAAACCCAGAGCAGGGGGGGAGGAGAATCTACCCTACTTTGGGGTAAACCAAAAGTAGGAGGTGAGAACAACTGCAAGATCAGTTCCAGGTGGATCACAGCAGGAAAGGGGAGTAAGCAACCCAGAGGGTTTCCACCTCGCAGGTTCCACGGGGTTGGAGTCAAAATTTTCACAACAGTTACTCAGACTGACTCCTTCCACACAGGTGGACAATCGAGAACCCACTCCCCATTTACTGATCCCCAGCACACGAACTCTGACCCAACAGCAGCACCACCTGAGCCATACCTGCCCCCTTCCACCTTGGATTTGCACCCTGATGACGGACACTCATCAGGCATATCTTACCTCTCCCTACTTCTCCTAAGGTATCTTTCAGTTGGCCTGACTTCCCTACCTATTTCTCATCAGATATCATTCAGCTCTATTCCTCTTCAAGTCTACCCATTTCTCTTCAGGTATCATTCAGCTCTATTCCTCTCCAAGTCCACCTATTTCTCTTCAGATATCATTCAGCTCTATTCCTCTTCAAGTCTACATATTTCTCTTCAGGTATCATCCAGCTCTATTCCTCTTCAAGTCTACCTATTTCTCTTCAGGTATCATCCAGCTCTATTCCTCTTCAAGTCCACCTATTTCTCTTCAGGTATCATTCAGCTCTATTCCTCTTCAGGTGCTGTATATTTTACTGAAATACTGTACACAGTACGTCTTTCATTTATTGCTTTACTTATTCCTGCTATACATTATTCAAAACGATTCTTATTTCATTCCTGCTATACGATATTTTTAAAAATGAATATTTCATTCCTGCTATGCGATATTATTCATCCTGCTATGCGATATTATTCAACACAATCATTTTATTTTATTCCTGCTATACGACGTTATTCAAAACGATTACATTCTTACTCCCGCTTTACGATATTCAAACCGATTATCTTATCCCTGTCATACGATATTACTGAAAACGATTACCTGCATTTATTCCTGTTATGCGACATTAGTAAAAAAAACCATTCTTATTTTATACCTACTATACGATATTATTAAACACTATTTTATTTTATGCCTACTATAAGATATTATTAAACACTATTTTATATTATGCCTACTATACGATATTATTAAACACTATTTTATTCCTGCTATACGATATTATTAAACACTAACTTATTCTATTCCTACTATACGATATTCAAAACTATTATTTCATTCCTTACATAAGATATTATTAAACCCTATTATCTTATTTCATTCATGATATACGACATAATTAAACCCTATAACATTACTTTTTTCCTGATAATCGATACTATTAAACCGTATTATCTTATTTTATTACTGATATACGATATTATTAAACCCTATTATTTTATTCCTGATATACGATATTATTAAACCCTATTATCTTACTTTATTCTGCTATACGATAATATTCATTCTCCAAAATAAATGACCTAACAGAAAGAGCAACAGCTTACGTTTTCGAGGGACTGGAAGCTAAACCAAGAGACAGAGTAACTATAGTATTTTCACTCTAACGTGGCCTAAAACTGACATCTCTCCGCCTTGTGTGCTAAGTCGTAGTGCTAGATTAACACCATAATACGATGCTAGTCACGAAGAAGTGCCATGAGAAGAACCCAAAGCCACAGCAGTATCTCTTTCTGTCAATGAGCTGCGTGAAAGAAGCTGCAAAATGAAAATATGGACCACATGTTAAAGACTTCTAATTTCTTACCAACAGTTCCTGGAAGGTGTTGGGAAAAGAAAATGTGTGTGTGTGTGTGTGTGTGTGTGTGTGTGTGTGTGTGTGTGAGACAGAGAGAGAGAGAGAGAGAGAGAGAGAGGGGGGGAATAATATACGCAACAAAGCCCAGGATAAACCAAGGAATATCCCCATATCCAGTAACGCCCTTCAGACCTCTATACAATCCCTTCTGGCCATACAACACGATTTCCTACGGGACGGGTGGAATAACAAAGAGGAGAGCAGTGTAACACCTCTTCCTAGGCGATTTATTTTGAACAGCACCCTCTCAACATACGGGTGGAATAACAAAAGAGGGCAGTACTGACAAAGCCCACGACCAACCACACATAAAGGGTCGCATCAAGTGTGTCTCTGTGGACTTAACACCTGTCTCTTAACGAACTATCCAACACACTACACCAATATGCTCGTATGCTACTGCTTCACACTACAATTTCAAAACAATTTACACAAAAGAATGAAATTATTGTTAAAACACTTCAATATTCCCTCATGTTTCCGTTGCCAGTTGTGTCGATATTAATACAAATTACAAGAGAACGTAAATACTATAAACTATTCTTATTTTCCTGTTATAAATTAAGTCACTATTAAAACGACACAACTTACACGAGAGAATGCAGGAGTAATATGCAGAATAAATCGCAAAGGAGACGTGTTAAAATTCAGGCGTAAACATCGAACGTCCTGTACAGCACGAGACAGCAGCGTCTAATAATGCAACTGTATGCACAACGTGTTTCATGATGACTGGGGAGCAGATGCATCCAGTTTCACAACCCACTGCCCACACACCCCTCTTACAACGGCGATGAAGTCTATGTTTCATTGCAAAACTCTTCAGACGGATTAAAATCTGATGTGGGCAGGTCAGAGAAATATGAGCATTTTTGTGTGGGAAAAAAAAAAAAAAAAAAAAAAAAAACGCTTCAGCGAAGGCAAACTCTAAACTGTGAACTTAAACAAGTCTAATGGTACAAAACTGTTAAGTGTGTGCGTGTACTGTAATGGCAGAGGGAAGCACACACACACAGCCGGCTCCTCCTTATGTCCAATGAGCCAGGCGTCTGCACCATTACCAACTGCACCAACCTGAGTAAGGAGGGTAATGGGTAGGGAATGGGTAAGACACCTTGCACCTGTCTACCTTGTGGGAATATGTACCTTGTAAGCAAGGAAGCGTGCACACAGATACACACACGAGAACCTTACAACACACACACACACACACACACAAACACACAAGAATCTTACAACACACACACACACAACGAGAACCTTACAACACACACACGCAACGAGAACCTTACCACACACACACACACACAACGAGAACCTTACCACACACACACACAACGAGAACCTTACCACAACACACACAACGAGAACCTTACCACAACACACACAACGAGAACCTTACCACAACACACACAACGAGAACCTTACCACAACACACACAACGAGAACCTTACCACACACACACACACACACACACACACACACACACACACACACACACAAACACACAAGAACCTTACAACACACACACACACAAAAACCTTACAATACACACACACACACACACACACACACACACACACAAGAACCTTACCACACACACACACACACAAACACACAAGAACCTTACCACACACACACACACACACACACACGCACACGCACACACACAACGACAACCTTACAACACACACACACACACACGAGAACCTTACAACACACACACACACACACACACACACACACACACGAGACCCAGAAGCTCTTCTGTATCACATCAGTCTGCCTCTAACGGAACGACCTACACTCCCATTCCCCAACTACACGTGTTCAGAATATCAGTACCAGTCAAGAAGAGATGCCAATATAAGAAGAAAACAAATACTTCAATAAAACCAGTCAGTAAACGTGATGCCATTATAAAGAATAAATAAACGAGATAATAACGAAACAAATCCTTCAATATAACCATCCAGGATACGTGATGCCAGTATAACGAAACAAATACTTTTAAAAGTATACAGTAAACGTGATGCAAAAATAAAAGAAAAACTCACAAACAAAAGTCAGTGAACGTGATGCCCAAATAACGAAAAAAAAAGTAGCACACGTGATGCCTATAACCAAATACTTCAATATATATAGAAAAAATTGCAATAAGGCATATACAACGAATATCAATGCAAAATATATTCAAGTAACACAAACATGGGATAAGTAATACCAATGCAAAATATAATCAAGTAATGGACAGCACTGAAAATGTACTTACCCTTCGTATCACACCACAATAAATAAATAATTAAATACAAATAAAACGGCGCTGGCAGGTATTCAGTCTCCTGTTCCCATGATTTACAGGATCACGACCGAGACATGTATTCTCGCTAGGTAAGGAGGTTCCCTAACACCTCTTCATTAACGATTTACTTTCCAAACTACTCTTTAATATCCTCTGATTTGCTTCTTATGTCTTTTCAATATCAACATAATTGCATAACACACAGCAACATAGTAACGGTGCAGAATCGGAAATAAATCGTTAAGGAAAAGGTGCCAGGAAGCGTCCTAACCACTCTACATTAATTATAGTCAGTTTAATTTCATCTGAGAAAGCTGGGCCAATTCCACAACTTAAAAATACTAGTTCGGGGTTGCAAAAATTTCCGTGAACCTTAGTTATGAGGTAGGAATGAGTCTCCTTGGTTACTAGCCAATCTTATACTTGTGTGACTTCACCTGGCAATCAACTTTGACCCTTTGGCAGATGAAATTAAACGGACTATAGGCTGGCTGATCCATTCTAGGCAGTTCCTATAAAAAAACCTGACTACACTTGATAATAAGACAAGGATAGCAACTGTATAAACACTGCCAGGATCATCACACGAGACTTATTTACCTGTAGTCAGTAAGAGATGGTACAGGATCATCCACCTTACCTTCAAATTAAAATATATAAATCTGGATAAAAGCAAAAACCCAAATCCACAGCTATTACAATTTTCCTCCAAGAACATTGCTATAGAGTCAATAGAATATCGCCAACACAACGATGACGTATTTCAGCTTACATTATTATGGACTAGAGGGACTCGTGGTGAAGGGGTTATTGAAGTCTTTCTAATACTTGTAGTTGATTTTATTCTAACCATAATATCGTCCGGGAGTAGCAAAGCTAAATCAATAATTAAAGGTAGTAATAGTAACAGTGGTACCACCAGCAGTAATAGTGACAGTAGTTGCGTAGTAGTAGTTAGTAGTAGTAATAGCAGCTGCAGCAGTAGTAGTGATAGTAGTAGCAGTAGTAGTGTAGTAATCAATATTATAATGATCCGATTACTGTATGTTTGTTGGTTTGTTACAGTAACACAGCAAAAACGGCACAGAAGCCGCCCTTTAAGCGGGTTTTAATAAAGATGATAATATTAATAACAACAATAACAATAATAATATCCCCCCAATGATAAGGTTAACAATTCTATATTCTATACACCTACTCACTCAAGGCTCTAAAAAAATTGTTATAATCGTTTTTCTGAAAGAATAAAAAATGAGAGAGAAAAAAAAATGGAGGTTAACATGTAGGAGGGCTGACGTAAATCTAGTAATAAAGACTAATGGGGAAACAAAGAATTTTTAATGTGTGTGTGTGTGTGTGTGTGTGAGAGAGAGAGAGAGAGAGAGAGAGAGAGAGAGAGAGAGAGAGGGGGGGCTCCTTATTTAATCCCTTCATTATTGTGATACGCTTCAATCTTACCCAAGTTACCTCCAGACGGTATTATATAACTACAAAAGCCATCTTATAAAAAAGGTTATTGAGAACTATATCTATCCATTATCTATCCACTTCGGTTCGAAAAGTATAACCGAAAAAAAAAAATCTGGATAAAATATGAAACAAGTCATCGTTGTGAAGGTGAAATAAAGCGAGAGCAATAAAGGTGAAATACTAAGACTGTTTACCTTATTACGTGAGGTGATGCCCGGAGCCTGAAAGAGATGAAAGGTATTATTATTAGTATCAGTAGTAGTAGTAGTACTAGTAGTAGTAGTAGTAGTAGTAGCAGCAGCAGCAGCAGCAGCAGTAGTAGTAGTAGTAGTAGTAGCAGCAGCAGCAGCAGTAGTAGTAGAATGGTATTGGTTTGTGAAACTTGTAACACTCAAAAGACAAATAACAAAGAGTGACTTATCATTATGTGTTCTTGATTAGCATTAAACAGAGTACTACAGAATGCTTCCTAAGTTTTAATCAAGATCCCCTACGTTTTAATAAAGATCCCCTACGTTTTAATAAAGATCCCCTACGTTTTAATAAAGATCCCCTACGTTTTAATAAAGATCCCCTACGTTTTAATAAAGATACCCTACGTGTTAATAAAGATACCCTACGTGTTAATAAAGATACCCTACGTTTTAATAAAGATACCCTACGTTTTAATAAAGATCCCCTACGTTTTAATATACTCTATGTTTTAATAAAGATACCCTACGTTTTAATAAAGATACCCTACGTTTTAATAAAGATACTGTATGTTTTAATCAAGATCCCCTACGTTTTAACAAAGATACTCTATGTTTTAATAAAGATACTCTATGTTTTAATAAAGATACCCTGTTTTAATAAAGATACCCTGTTTTAATAAAGATACCCTGTTTTAATAAAGATCCCCTACGTTTTAATAAAGATCCCCTACGTTTTAACAAAGATACCCTACGTTTTAATAAAGATACCCTACGTTTTAATAAAGATACCCTACGTGTTAATAAAGATACCCTGTTTTAATAAACATACCCTACGTTTTAATAAAGATACCCTACGTGTTAATAAAGATACCCTACGTTTTAATAAAGATACCCTACGTTTTAATAAAGATACTGTATGTTTTAATCAAGATCCCCTACGTTTTAACAAAGATACTCTATGTTTTAATAAAGATACTCTATGTTTTAATAAAGATACCCTACGTGTTAATAAAGATACCCTACGTGTTAATAAAGATACCCTACGTGTTAATAAAGATACCCTATGTGTTAATAAAGATACCCTACGTGTTAATAAAGATACCCTACGTGTTAATAAAGATACCCAACGTTTTAATAAAGATACCCTACGTGTTAATAAAGATACCCTACGGTACGTTTTAATAGATACCCTACGTTTTAATAAAGATATCTGTTTCCTGATCTAAACCTGACAGCCGAACAATGACACCTAGACGATAACCCAAAACGAGTCACGAAAATACAGAATCACTAATCCCTGGAAGGAAAAAAAATTAATTAATTAATTAAATGGCAGACAGATTGACACGTGGATGGAGGTAGGTGTGTGTGTGTGAGTGAAACATCCCCTAAGGCTTACACACACACACACACACACACACACACACACACACACAGAAGAAAGCGAGAGAGAGAGAGAGAGAGAGAGAGAGAGAGAGAGAGGGGCAATCACACTAATGAGGGGGTGGGGGTGCTGCGGGTGGGGGGAGGGGGTAATTAATTGCTCAACGTGGTACTGGGTGGGAAAATCAATGGAAACTTTATTTTGAGGGGTGGTATAATCTGGGTGTGAGAAAAGGTTTGGTGTGTCCATTTCTAGGTGACGGATTGATGGATGGTAAGGATGAGTGGATGGATGGTATGGATAAGTGGATGGATGGATGGAAAGACGTGTAGATAAGAGACAGATAAAGAGAGAGATTGTAACAGGTAACTGGAACCTTAAAAATGTCTTTGGATAATAATAATAATAATAATAATAATAATGTGCATTCAGTATTGCCATGCAACACAAAGTCCCCTACCGGATGATAACCATACATATGTAACTGACCTTGGGAGTAGATGGCTGGTTGTAGCGCGCGACACAACGTCATGGTATGGGGAACAACTGTGTGAAGTTATAGCAAAATCTGTCCCTGTAGGTGGAAGTTACAAAGCGGACATAAAACTGCAGACGGACTGACGTACTGACGGAACCGCGCATACTTCTGGTTCCACCTTCACCGGTAGAGGACCAATAACAATCCAGACAATTAATCATCAGCTTATTTATTTTGCTATGCCCGGGACAATGCAATTAACAATGATTTTTCTTTTTTAATTATAATCTATCTACCACTTGACAATTTATTTCGGCCCAAGTTACTCTCATATTGAAAATAATTGAAATTTGTTAAGAATGGAAGTAGGTGGAGAATAAAAGCGAGGATGAGCGATGTAAATGTGGGGAGAGAGAGAGAGGGGGGGGGCAGGCACACACACACACACACACCTTCCTCCACTCTTATTAATGCACACACACACACACACACACACACACACACACACACTCATTATTCAAGTGCAATGTGCTGCTAAGACTGACTAATTTACGCGTTTTTCTGTCCCCGGTGCAAAATGGCGTCGTGCGAGAATTTCGTAATCGCAGACACTTAAAAGATTTTGGCGAAACAGATTCCCTGATATAAATGAAGCGGGACAGTTTCATTAATAAGAGTGCTGGAGGAGGATGTATGTGTGTGTGTGTGTGTGTGTGTGTGTGTGTAATCAACCTACCTACTTACCTCCCTGCTTACACATCTATGTATGTTCCAAAATATGAATAAGCCTGAGTTTTGTTAATAACTGTGGAGGTTACTTGAGTTTTTCATCAATCTCCCTATCTACCTATCTCCACCTACTTACCTAACTACTTACCGAGCTCATTTTCCTCTTTCTCTACCTACTTAGCTAGTGTATTATTCTTCTCTAACTACATATCTACCAATCAACCTATTTCCTTAGTACGTGCTTCTATCCTTCATCTCCCAACCTACAAATGTACCTACCTATCTGCTTATATTTCCATTTATTGCAAAATATGAGCAAGACACTCATTAATAACAGTGGAGGAGGTTGTTCGTGTGTGTGTGTGTGTGTGTGTGTGTGTGTGTGTGTGTGTGTGTGTGTGTGTGTGTGTGTGTGAGAGAGAGAGAGAGAGAGAGAGAGAGAGAGAGAGAGAGAGAGAGAGAGAGAGAGAGAGAGAGAGAGAGAGCTATCGTTAAAACTTCGAGCACAAGGAAACGACGGAAAAGAAAGAACGTAATGTGACAGAAGACACGACAAAAAGGGGGGAAGAGAAAGAGGATACCGGTAAAAGAGTGGAGAGAGAGAGAGAGAGAGAGAGAGAGAACGGCTTGGAGGTTGAAATGAATGAAGGATACAAAAATAAGAGACAAGGTAAAAACAGACACGGAAAGAACCACATAAAACAGCGAAGACACAAAGAAAATGATACTGGGAGACAGATGTGAATTTGACAAAGGACAGAGACTGAAATATCACAAGGGAGGAGACGGGAAGAATAACAAGAGAAGATGACCCGCGAAAAATATGATAAAAGAAGAAGAACACAGGACGATGGAAAACGATGACGAAAAATACGTAAGATGAGGAAAACATGAATAAATAAAAGGAGAAAGAGGAGTGTGCTGAGAAAGGACCCACTGAACTAGTTACTCTCTTCACTTCTATTAATAACTTTGGTGCTACATTGACTGAAATCACACAATTTCTTTACCTGAGAGAAAATATTGCAGTCAGGAGAAAGAGAGAGAGAGAGAGAGAGAGAGAGAGAGAGAATAAACCTCTCTTCACTTTGGCCTAAAATTTCAATCTCATTATCCCGATTGCTGAGCTGTAACAATAAATCAACAAAAATATATTACTCTCTTCAATATATCCTGGCCTAAAATTTCTCGCACCATCTTGAATACTGAGTTGTAACATTAAATCAACACTAGAATATACTGTACTGGACTATGTACAGAATTTATCACGAATATGTAACGTATTTATCTTGGCTTATAGCAACTTCTGTGAGAATTTCCCGTTAATATTGGGAAAGAGCAAAACACTGGAAGATTAATAATATTGCTGGAACTACTTTCTTCGATTAAAATATATAATAATTAATGTGCGTAATTTACGCGTGGGTAGGCAGAGAAATTCGAAGACGGTAGGAAGAGAAATTCAAAGTCTTTATGCTAATAATAATAATAACATAAATAGTAATAACAACAATAATAATAATTACCATCACCAAACTCTAGTCACAGTATATTCATTTCCTATAAAGTCCTAACTTAACTTTTTATTCTCTCGTCAGAATCATCGAATTCTTGAGAGTATGTCCACTGAACTAACGTCTCTAATCCAGGCTTCCTTCTCGCTTACAAAAGAAAGAAAGAAAGAAAGAAAGAAAGAAAGAGAAAGAGAGAGAGAGAGAGAGAGAGAGAGAGAGAGAGAGAGAGAGAGTTAAAATATGGGTAAGATATAGAAAATTTGTAAAGACAACACACACACACACACACACACACACACACACACACACACACACACACGCAGCGAGTCTCTTTGAGAAATGTACACACAAAGTCACAAGAGAACACAATTGGATTTAATTTAACACTCTTCAAAGTCCATTTAACCCGGCCTAAGCCGTGCCACTCCCTCTGCGTTAAATTATCTCTTTCTCCCCTCTCCCTCATTCTCGTTTTCCGTATTATTTATTTATTTTATCCACATTTATTTCTATCTCATTCTCTTTACCTTGCTCTATTCAACTGTCCTAATGTCTTTCTTCAATCTCATTTATTCCATTTCTCTTTGTCTTCTTCCGTGTGTGTGTGTGTGTGTGTGTGTGTGTGTGTGTGTGTGTGTGTGTGTGTGTGTGTGTGTGTGTGTGTGTGTGTGTGTGTGTGTGTGTGTGTGTGTGTGTGTGTGTGTGTGTGTGTGTTTCGTACGTGCTTTATTTCACTTCGTTTCTCATGAAGTGGAATTTAGTTATGTCCGTCCGTTCCATGTTAAATCTCAAAAAAGATTTGTTGGATTCTTCTCATATTTTGCATGACACTAGGGCCATATAGGATATTGATGCCCGTCTTTTTGAAACTAACAAAAAAAATATATATATATCCAAGACAACCGACTTATGACTAATACTCTATTTTTGACATTTTAAATCCTTTCTAGCTCGACTTTAAAAGACAGGTTTACAGGTTATAAAGAAGTGGAATATACCCGAATATAGCCTCCTTGGGACTTGTTTATATTATTTCCTCTATCTCGTTTCAGTAAATAAATTCCTTTCTCTCTGTCTCTCTCTCTCACTCGATCGCTCACTCACTCTCTCTCTCGGGGTTGAGGCACGTGAATGTGGATATTCTTAGGTAACGAGATTTTCCCCCACATTTACCCCAAAAGCTCCCTCGCTGTCTTTAACGCTCTCTCTTTCTCTCTCTCTCACTTCCACTTGTCCTCTCTCTCTCTCTCTCTCTCTCTCTCTCTCTCACACACACCACTCACCTTGTAAAAATCTCATTAGCCTTTCTCACTTCCCCCTTCCTCCCTCCCTCTCTCGTCCCATCCTCACCACTCAACATCCTGCTCAGCCTCTCTCTCTCTCTCTAGTATGAGAATCCTTTCAATTGACATCGTTCATATGTTTTTTTTATTACCAGTCCATTTTCTTCAGCTTTTAAAATTCTCGAACTGGTGAGGCTACAAAAACAATAACCCTTTCAATATAGTTCGCATTTTTTCATCTGAGGGAACCGGGTCACAACTTGAATACTAAATCGTGGTATCATACAATTCATTGGGCCTTACTTATGAGGTACGAAGTGATCTCCTTCGTTACTAATCAAATTAACCTTTCAGTCTGACCAACTGATCATCAACTGGGCTTACCTGGTCAATACACACCTCACTCACTCACCCTTTTACATAAACCTCTCACCTTTCATCCTCTCTTCACACTCACTTCCCATTCCCCCCAAACACAAACACACACACACACACACACACAGCCATTATTTAATTAAACGGACAGGCGAGGCAGGACACATGTCGAGATCGAGCTGGGTTCAGTATTTTGCCCCACACTAACTTAACTAACATTCAGACACTGGACATATGAGGAGAGGGGAGGGGAGGGGAGGGAAAGGAAAGGGAGGGGATGGGAAAGAGTCAGGGGACTGAATGGGGAAAGAGAGCGATGGTGAGGCACTGCAGGAATGGATAAACGGGAGAGGGAGCGGGATGGGAGAGAAAAAGAGGACGAAAGAGGATTTTTTAGAAAGGGAAAAGAGAAGGTGTGAGATGGGGTGAAAGGAGAGGGCAGGGAAAGGGGGGAGAGGAGGAAGGGGTGTAGGAATGATCAGATAAAGCCGGGAGTTCAGTATCTGGACCACAGCAACGTAAGTAAGGTTCATACAATGGATACGGAGGGGGAAGGGAGGGGAGGAGGGAAAGGGAGAGTGGGAAGGAGTTGGGGAGGAAGGAGAGTGGAGGAGGTAGAAGAGCTGCGGGGAAGAGGGTGAGGCAGATATGGGTAACTTGAGACAGTTGGTGGATAATGGAGGTTGAAGTAGTGTGTGTGTGTGTGTGTGTGTGTGTGTGTGTGTGTGTGTGTGTGTGTGTGTGTGTGTGTGTGAACAGATAGGAAGAATATCACCCTTAACTCTTCATGTAAGTAAGTCTAGTATATGAGGGGAAATTCTTATAGCCACAGGTAATAGATGTATTACGTTAGGTAAGCTACATCAGGTCAAGTTAGGTCAGATTAAGTTAGAAAAGGCAGTGTGGGTGGGAGGGGGTGGGATTCAGAAGTAATGAGGTTGGGTAAGGAACTTGGGGTTAAAGCTATGTAACATTAGGTAGGTTAGACTAAGATCAGGTCGGGTTAGTGATGAAACTAGGTAACGATAAAAGAGGTAAAGTTAGGTTGATGAATTACGTAAAGACAAACTAGGTAGTTAGGTCAGAACAGCCCGATCAGATTAGGCTGGGTTCAATCAGGTTAAGAGGAAGTGGAGATAGTGGCACAGGCGGAGGGGAGACGAGGGGTAGTGCGGTGAGGTTAGCACAGATCAGGTAAGCTGGGTATTAGCAGAACAGGTCAATTCGTTAGGTTAGATCAGAAAGAAGTTAGGGTGCGTTAGGTTTAGGTTAAACTAGATCGGGTTAGGTTAGGTTAAATCAGGTTTAAGGGGAAGTGAAGGCAGAATAGATGGGTGGAAGTGGGGGGAAGGGAACAATAAAGTAAGTTACGATAGGATAGGACAGAGTAGGTTATGAAAGGCTAGGATAGGATAGGTTAGAAGTGGAAGTAGTAGAGGAGTAAGAGTGGGTGGGTATACTAGAGGTGGTGGTGGTAGTAGTAGTAGTAGCAGTAGTGTGGTGGTGGTAGTAGTACTAGCAGCAGTAGTAGTCGCAGTGTGGTGGTGGTGGTAGTAGTAAAGTAGTAGTTTGGAGTAGATGTGGAGGCAGTACAGGGTGGTAGTAAAAGTGGTATGGGGAAGGGAGGGGGGAGGGGGGCAGACAGGCGGGTGTATTAGGTCTAGGGATTGAGCATCATTTGGGGGATCGATGGGGTCTAATTTAGGTCGGACTGTTGCGATGGTCTTAAAGGTGAACTCCACTGGCGATAGGCTCTAAAACAACACACACGCCACGAAAACCATTGCATTATACGGTAGAAGGGAGTTTATGGGCTTGGAAAGGGTTCATAATGGATGGATTTTAAAAAGCTTTGAGTTATAAGGAATAAATGGATAGAGAGCATTTTTAAGAAGGGCGTTTAAAGAGCTGGAAAGGTGGTTAAAACGGATGGAATTTAAAAAAACTTAAATTAAATGGAATAAACAAAGGGAATAACATGTTTGGGTAACTAACGATTAAAAGGGGTTGGTGGTAAGAGCCGGGAAGAGAGAGAGAGAGAGAGAGAGAGAGAGAGAGAGAGAGAGAGAGAGAGAGAGAGAGAATGGATTAAGAAGTAAATTAAACTTAACCCCATTTAAAAAAGCTGGTCTGATAAAGGTCTCAGAGAAGGCTGACGAGATAATATGGTTGGGTGAGGCACAATGGAGGGCTAAAGACAGCTAAGAGGATATGGCAGTGGGCTGGTACGGGAATATGGCTGAAGGATGATAAGAGAATATGGTAGAGAACTAATAAAGTGAATAAGGTTGAGTCAAATACAAGGGAAAGCGAAAGAGGGAGATGGGATGAAAGATGATTAGGGTTTATGAAGGGCGGGATAAGGAAGAATGAGGGTTTATGAAGGGATAGGGGACAGCTGAATGAGACTGCCAGGGAAGAAAAGAGGACTGAGTAGCGGTGGCGAGGAACGAGAGGGTTGGATAGGGCTAAAGGATAAAGGAAAACTAGACAGCTGACGACAACGAGAGCAGAGGATAGGGCTGGCAAAGGGAAAAACTGGATACGGATGACGAGGCGCAAGGGTGGCTTGGATAGGGCTGACAAAGGATTGGGGGGAAAGGGGCAGTGCTGACGAGGAACAAGACAGGGTTGAACAGGGCTGACAAGGGTAAAGGGATAACTGGAAGAGCTGGCATGGAACAAGAGTGGGCTGTAAAAAGCTGACAGGAGCAAGAGGGGGCTGTAAAGAGCTGACAGAAGCAAGTGAGAGCATTAAAGAGCTGACAGGAGCAAGAGAGAGAGCAGTAAAGAAATGACAGGAGCGAGAGAGCAGTAAAGAGATGACGGGAGCGAGAGAGCAGGAAAGAGCATAAAGGAGCAGGAGAGGTCTGTGGAAGGTCGGGGTAAGAACTAAATAAAAACGGGAAGAGGTAAAGCGAGGAGACAAGTGGAAGGGCGGGATGACAAGGGTCTGGGAGGGTTGAGCAGGGGCTGACAGCAGAGGTTGGGGAGTGGGAAGTGTTGGGGAAGGGTGAGAGGGGAGGCTGGGGAAGAACTGGGAACAACTGAAAGGGCAGGGGAGGACAGAATCAGGGAATGGTGGGATTTTAAACTGGGAGAGCCGCTTGAGGGGATTGGTTAGGGTGGAAAGGGACGGTCAGAGATTGAATAAAGGTACGTGAGTGTCAGAGAGGGGGAGATGGTCGGGGGAAAACGGATGGGGAGGTGAGGCAGGGAAGGAAGGAAGGAAGAGATCGTTGGGTGGAAACGGGAAGGAAGGAAGACAAGGTGAGGTGAAAACGGGGAGGAAGGAGGGGTTGGGGAGGTGGGGGAGGGAAAGGAAGAGTTGGGGAGGTGGGGGAGGGAAAGATGGAAAAGTTGGGAAGGTGGGATAAGGAAAGAGGGAAAAGTTGGGGAAGTGGGGGGGGAAAGAAGGAAGAATTGGGGAAGGTGGGGGAGTGAAAGAAGGAAGAGTTGGGGAGGTAAGGGAAGGAAGGAAGAAAGAGTTGGGGAGTTAGACTGGAGGTAGGAAAAAAACTAAGCAATAAACGGTGAAGTAGGAGGTTGAAGAGGAAAAGAAAAAAAAAAAGAGGAAGAGGAAGAAGATTAAGAGGAGACACCGATGTGGGGGGCGAGGGGAAGGGAGAAGGCTGTGAGGGCGTGGAAGGATGGGGGGAAGGAATGAAATATGAGGTGAGGCGGAGGGAGGGGAGGAAGGGGATGAGGAGAAGCGATGTAGAAAATTCAGCATGTGCCTGTCAACAAGCACGACATTACTTCTCTCGTTTTGGTCTAGGTCTAACCACAAGCGCAACAGAAGAGAGAGGGAAGGCAAGAGCAGAGAGAGAGGGCAGAGGGGGAGAGCAGTGAGAGGAGGGGTGGGGGGGAGAGCAGAGACTGGAGGAACGGGGAGAGCAGAGAGAAGGGAGGGGGAGAGCCGAGAGAGGAGGGAGGGAGAGAAGAGAGAGAAGGGAGGGGGAGTGCAGAGTGAGAGGGAGGGAGGGGGAGTGCAGAGAGAGAGGGAGGGAGGGACATGAAAGGAAGACACAGAACGGAAGAGGAAAGGAGGAGGGTGAGGTAAGGAAGAAACAGAGAAGACGTGGGAAGGGGAGAAGATAAAACGAAGAAATGGAGAGAGAGAGAGAGAGAGAGAGAGAGAGAGAGAGAGAAGCAAGGTAGAGTTACTCTGTTTCTGTGGACATTTTTTCCTCCCGTCTAAACCTGAGCCCACAAACACACCCAGCTCTCGATGGAACGGGGTGGGGGGGGGGGACGAATAGGAAAACGGGTGGTGAGGAAGGATGGAGGAGAGGCAAAAAAGAAGGGAACGGTAAGCGGGAGGAAAGGTAGAGGAAAAACGACGAGCAAGGGGGAGACGAAGAGGGATGATCGGAGGGAGAAGAGGATTAGTTGAGCGAACTGGAAGAGGAAGAGAGAAACGTAAGCAAACGGGGAAGACGAAGACAAATGAAGCGGGGTGGGAGGGAAAAGACTTAAGGGAAGAAATGAAGAAAGGGAAAAGAGAAATGTAACTGGAGGAAGAGAGATAAGATCAGGAGGAAGTCGGAAGGAAAAGAAGAAGGGTGGGAGGAAAGTGAGACTAAAGGAAGATAAAAACAAGCGGAGGAAGAGGAGAAGGAGGAGAAATGAAGAGGGGTGGGAGGGAAGAGACTCGGAGGAGACCATGAAGGATAGACTAGCGTGAACGTTTACGTGAACAATATTTTTTTTCTCTCTCTCTCTTCAGATCACAATGATACCCAGTCGAGGAAGGGGAGGAAGGGAGATGAAAGTGGAAGAGGGAGTGGAAAATAGGGGAGAAAAAGAAAATGAAAAAACAAGGACGAACGAAGACAGAGAGGAAAGAGACAGGTGGGTAAAGGGAAAGGAAGTGTGACGGGGAGGTGCTGAGAGTGGGAGGTATGGGGAGAGACTGCTAGGGAAGAGAGATGAAGGGACAGGAAAGGGTAGGGAAGAAAGGGAATGGAAAGGAACGAAAAAAAAAAAGGGAAGGGAAGGGAAGCGAAGGGAAGAGAGGAGAAGGGAAGAGAAGGAAGGGGAAGGGAAGGGAAAGGAAAGGAAGGGGAGGGGAGGGGAGGGAAGGGAAGGGAGCGGGGGAGGGATTATCAGTCTTGTATGTTTCTGGGAACATTTTTGCTCTCGTCTTCGCTTCACCCAGCCCAGCAACAACTCTCTTACACTGTTTACATGGTGCTTCTTTTTTCTTTTTCTTTATGCCGGATGGGGAAGAGGGAAGAAGGGAGGAGGGAGTAAGGGGATCAGAAGGTAAGAGGGTAAGATGATGAGACAAGGGCGTGGGAGGGAGTGGAGGAGAGAGGCATAGATAGATAGTCATAGAGAGAGAGAGAGAGAGAGAGAGAGAGAGAGAGAGAGAGAGACAGAGAGAAATAGTTCAGCTCTCGTCTTCGCTTCCACTCACAACCACACCCAGGCCACCAACGAACCTCTCGCCAATGTTTACACGATATTTTCTTTTTTTAATTCATGCCGGTTCGTCGCTCCTCTCTTGTTCAGCTTTTTCTCCGGGATGCACGAGAAAAAAACATGCACACGCGCACACACACACACACACACACACACACACACACACACACACAGTTCCAAGGAAAAAAAAAGGAAAGCACGTCTTCATTACCACACACACAAGTTTCAAGAAAAAAAGAAATGAATGTCATGTCTTCATTACCGAGAGCCAATGGCGGGATTTGGTTCTTTCCTTTTCCAGCCAGCTACAAGGGTGGTGTGCTCTGTGTCTCTCACCTGACACGATAGAGGCTTATTGTACGATTTCACTACGGTGCTGAGACGAGCCTTCACGTGGTGGCACCGATACGACTGGCCGGTGCAACAATCTAAATATACTGTATAACATACATCAAGTTGACGCCAATTCAAACCTTCAAACTGTGCCAGAAAGAGCCAGATACACACAAATACTTAACACTGTGATGGAGAACTTTTTTTTTTTTTTATCTTAGACGCAATAACGAAGACCTTCCTCTTTTAGCTAAAAAAAGAAAGAAAAAAAAAAGTGGAAGTAAAGAATGAACGCGAAGATGCCATACTGAACGTTTCAAATCCCTCCACTAGGAATGTACCCCCAAATCTAAAATCATCTGGTGTTAACATGAAGAGGAAATATGCTACAGCACCAAAGAAATCAATTGGCCACTTGTGACTTTTTTTTTTACAAGGAGGTTTACAATAATTACAGATAATTTTCGTAGTATTAGCAAAAATTACTTCCAAAATGGAAGACTATCATGTGGGAATACTTTCGCCAAAATAATCAGGTTACTTGCTGAACAATACTATTCTTACATTTTGCTATAAGTTAAGCCTGTACAACATCGCATACCACCCATCCTTTAAAATGTTTCAGAAATTGTCTTATTACCTTACTTACGGCGAAATCGAAACATAACATTGTTCAACAGGTACCTGATATTATGTCAACGCTATTTTCACGTGATAATCATCTATTTCTAACGTGATTTAGACTCAAATTATGAAAACTATCAATGTCGATATTTTCACACTCCTTGTGGCACCAAATACACAAGTGGTCAACTGCAGCTTTATTCCCCTGGTCCTTGACAACGAAAGGTCTCCGCTAATTTGAACAAAAGAGTCTGGTAGGTAACTCCCCTAATTACCTATGACAGTCTGACATTAAACAAGATAGTCTGACAGGTAACTCCCCTAACTAGAGAGGCACTCAGAACAGACAAACAAACAGGGGTGAAAATATACTCTCCTTGTCGGATAGAATTAACAAGGCAGTCTACTATTACCACCCCATAAAAACACCACACTGTATGGAAGTTGTCGAGGGGTGACTTTACTGGGAGAGAAATGTTAAACTAATGCACTCTAACGGCAACAGAGGAGACAACTCAAAGGCGGATAAAAATGGCTAAAACAACAGAAACATGGGAGACAAAGTTACCTCCAGGTCCCTGTGTGTGTGTGTGTGTGTGTGTGTGTGTGTGTGTGTGTGTGTGAGAGAGAGAGAGAGAGAGAGAGAGAGAGAGAGAGAGAGAGAGAGAGAGAGAGAGAGAATCAGAGATTGTTTGTATATTACGTCACCGTATTAAAAAGCCTACAAGAAATTTCTGGTATCATACGGTAAAATAAATATCAATGACTTAATTTCATTCCTGCCATCCAGACCATTCTCTTCACACTACAAAGGGTCTCTAAAAGAATGGGTTAACGATGGCTGTAATCTCTCGAGTCTGAAAAATCGACTCTAAGCGAAATAAAGCTGTTTGGATTACAAGAAAAACACTAATTGGAATACAGATTAACCTTGTGTTCTGCCTATAACAAAGATTTAGTTTTGGATTGGGGTTAAATCCTGGTCTTTAAAAATTTGTTAAAAAGAAAACGAACATAGAAAAGACATGAGAGATCTCCTTGGCCTCAATTCATTCGTAATAAAAACATCACACACACACACACACACACACACACACACACACACACACACACTGCTACCGTATGTCCTCCCTCAGTCATGAATCTGTTCTTATTAGACTTTTCTTCAACACACACACACACACACACACACACACACACACACACACACACACACTTTCCACACACTCATACAACACCATTCCATACAGACTTTACATTTTTCCTCACACATACAGACAGACACACACATATACCCCACACACACACATAACAGACAGACACACACACACACATCCCTACTCATAAACATTCCATCAATTTCTTCCCTTCTCTTAATTAAGGGCACAATTTTACCTCGTTATGAAAGCAGCCTGTTTTTCCTCGCCTAAGTAATAAAAGTCCCGTCCAAAAATGAGCAAAAATGGTAACAAAAGGGTTCTCAAAGCAGACCATCGACATCATTACCACCATCACAGTCAACACCCTCCTCCATTATCATCAAAATCACCACCATCTTCGTTATTTATTCTACTTTCCAATAATGATGGAAGGTTATCATCATCATCACTAACATAAAATCCTAAACATCATCACCACCATCATCACCATTTGCTCTACTTTCCAATAATGATGGAAGGTTATCATCATCAACACAACGTCCTAATCACCATCGTCGTCGTCATTCATCATTTATCATCTCAATTTCCACTAACAGAGTAAAGTTACCATCACCATCGTCGTCGTCTTCCATGACCGCCTCCACTATTCCCTTTACCCTACTTCCAACCAATCAAGGTGTGGGTATAGGTCAAAAGTGTGCGTACAATTATATACAAGGAAAATGGGCCACACGTCAGGTCACTCATCATTAATACCTTCCAAATATTCAGTCTCATATCAAATGCCAGCCACCAACAATTTGCTTTTACACGTGCTTTACAGAGAAATGGTATTGCGTTCCTTCCACCGACCCCAACGTTACGATGTGGATGTTGCCTTTGTTATTTGAGAGAGAGAGAGAGAGAGAGAGAGACCTAATTGTACAGGACATTATTTTCGTTGAGAGAGAGAGATGCAGACCTAATTGTACAGGACATTATTTTGGTTGAGGTAAAATTCCGGTGCTGGTTTGTCTGGCGTGCTCTCAATTATGGAGGCAGTGTTTTAAGATGACGCTCGGATGCCTCTTTCTGCCCTGGCGCGTCACACATTTCACTCGGGCACAATTTCACTGCGACAAACACACACACACACACACACACACACACACACACACATGTGCGGTGCATGTTCATATATACACGTCCACTCATTACCTCAGCAATCACACGTACAATCATTCACACAAGCTCTGACAATTATATTCCCATTCACATTCTCTGCAACTTGCATTAATTCACGCCAATATATACATGCAAATACGCACACACCCACACCCACACATTCACACTCTCGCTCTCCTTCTATATATATCACTGGCGATTTGCAATTAGTACTTAAATTCACATATATCGAAATTCAATCTAGAACACACACAAGCACACTCTTTGACAGAACCTCGTGTGTGTGTGTGTGTGTGTGTGTGTGTGTGTGTGTGTGTGTGTGTGTGTGTGTGTGTGTGTGGACACAAACTTTCTACAATAACAAAACAATTTAATTTCAGGACTGCTCGCCAATTAACCGTCTGACAAACGATATTCATGAAACGATTTAAAGTCGTCTTAACTATGACAGAAGGAATACCGTATAATCATCATCATCAAAGCAGAGTTATACTAGACAAGAAAAAGCAATATACTCCACCAAAAGCAACTTGAAATATACAGTGTGTCGTGGGAGATAATAGCCTATGTCGAAACAGGTATTCCTCAAAATTCAGCAATAAATATCATCAGCAAATGCAGCCCAGAAATGGTTGGGATTTGGACCTAGATTCATATATAATTATTTTCTTAGAATTCCCTTTTCTATATTCTATAATTTTCCAACGTTACTGCAGTCATAAGCAACCCTTTCCCTGCTAGAAATCTACCATAACATAAGTGCGGAGAAGAGACCCATTTCATTCGACGCCATGCAGGCTTCCACAGGAATAACACAATTGTGGCAACAAGCGGCTGAAATAGCTCTGGCCAAGGAACCCGTAAACTATAAAACAACCATAACAAATCCTAGCGATAAATGTAACGGGGTTAGTCATGCTTCCCCGTAGTTAATGATGGCGAATCCACCGGCATACTTGTTAACGACGGGGAAGCCTGACTAGCCCAGTTACATTGTTTCATAGGACTGGTTATGACTGTGTTATACTGTTACGGGCTCCTCTGCCTGGACTATTTAAAGTTGTTTGTTGCTACTATTGTGTGTTATTCCTGAGGAGGCCTGCTTGGCAAAACGTCGAATAAAACAGGTCCCTTCTCTGCACCTCGTGTTACAGTCTGTCCCAGCCAATGCTGAATATCATAAAAATCTATCTAAAGCTGAATAAAATGGTCTACAGGTAAGAAAAAGGTAAACAGAGTATAGTCCAGTAAAGGTATCAGGAACATAATGAACAAAACATGACTCAGTACTGAGGTGGCTGACATTTTGTGCTGCTATCATACAAGAAGTGATGGCTATTGATCTAAACGTCTGTTGGTTCGAAAGGGAGTGCCGGTCTAAATACAAAGGGTAATTCAATAAAGAGTATAGTCAAGTAAAGGTATCAGGAAAAAATAAAAAAAACATGATAGAGTACTGAGGTGGTTCACATTTACTGTGGTGTTATAATTATAGTGTTGGGTATTGATCAAAGTGTCTGCTGGGTCGAAAGGAAGTGTCCGTCTAAAAATAAAGGGTAATTCACTTACGTTGTCAACTGTGACACATCCACGAGAGGAGCTGAGGGGGACACGTGGCCTATCTCCCCCCCCCTCTCTCTCTCTCACACACACACACACACACACACAAAAGCACTTTCCTATTCTCCCCTCCCACCTTCCATTTCTCTCACACAAACTTCACTCTCTTCTCCCCTCCTTCCCTCTCTCTCTCTCTCATTCAATACGCTCTCTCCTCCTCCCTTTCCTCTCACACCACATCCCACTCTCCCCTCCCTCTCTCTGTCCCCTCGTTATATGTTAATTAGGAGAGGGGAGAATGAAGCCGACTCCCTCCCTCTCCCCTTAACCCTCCTCCCACCCCCCTCATCCTCTTTCCCTCCTCCCTCCCCTCACCCCCTTTCCTCCACCAGGCCCCCTTCTCTGGCAATCTTTTTTCTCAACCCCTCCCTCTCACTATATTTTTCTCTCTCTTATTCCTATTCCTTTCACCTCATCCTCCCCCCGCCTTTTCTCTTCAGCCCCTCTCCCCCTTTCCTAGTAGTCTCTCTCTCTCTCTCTCTGCGTTCTCACCATGGGGTCGTAACTGAGATTGGCATTTACAGGGGGGAGGGGGAAGAGGGGAAGAGATGAGCGAGTAAAGTGGGAGATGGGGAAAGAGGAGCAGAATAAGAAGAGGAGACGATAGAAGAGGAGAGAATTTAAGGGAAGAAAGGATATAAGGAGGCAAGACTGATGGAAGAAGCGGGAGGAAGAGAACAGACGAAAAAAGGGAGGAGAAAATTCAAGGGAAGAGAAGACATAAGGCGACAGGAGTGAAGGAGAAACGAAGGGGAAGGGAGAGAACAGAGGAGGGAGGAAAGAAAATGAGTGGAAGGGAGAAGGAGGGAAGAGAAAGGCATAATGATAGGGAGGGAAGCGGAGGGTGAATGCAGTGGGAGGGAAACAGAAGTGGGAGGCAGAGAGAGGAAGTGGGAGTAAAGTGAGAGAAGCGAAATCAAGAGGCGTGAAGAGGAGATGATTGGAAAGTGAGAAGCTGGTGGAGAGGAAGGAGAGAAGCAGCGAGGGAGGGTGAAAAAAGGAAAAAGGGGAATGTGAGGGAGGTAAGAGAAAGGAAAGAGAAGTGAGAGGGTGATAAAAGAGACGATGGGTGGGAGTGAGATAAGGACTAAGTGGGAGGAAGATAATGAGAGAAGTGTGAGATAAACGAAGGGGAAGAGAATTGGGAGGGGTGATAAAAGAAGGGGAAGTAAAGTAAGATGAAAAAAATGAAGAGGTGTGGAGAAGAATGGAGGGAGGAAGGTGGGGGAGAAGGTAAGGGGAATGTGGCAGGGGTAAGAAAAGAAGAAATGGAGGAAGGAAGAGGAAGGGAAGTGAGAGAAGGCGAATGTGGTGAGGAGGGAACATCAAAGAGTAACATTTAACTCTACTATAGTAATCATTTTTAACTTCACTCCTCCTGTCAGTAGAATATTTAATTCATCTCTTTTAATTTAATAGTTCGATGACATTCATAACTATTTAATTTTGCTACCTTTAACTGTGTGTGTGTGTGTGTGTGTGTGTGTGTGTGTGTGTGTGTGTGTGTGTGTGTGTACTGGAACTGGAAAATGCAAAAGAACTGGAGAAAATTAAAGAGAAACATAATTAGAGAGTAAACGAGAGGAGAGGGAGATGCTTAGTTAAAGATATGGCCTCATCTCCACCCTACTCATTTCCTCCTCTTCTCCCAAGGCACCTCTCTCTCTCTCTCTCTCTCTCATACTTTTTCGTAACCTACGCTACAATCCTCTTTCCCTCTTTTCGTTCTCTCTCTCTCTCTTTCTCTCTCAGGCCGTTAAATATGCGATAAAGATAAGAAAGATGATAGTGGTTGTGATGGTGGTAACAGTGGTAGTTGCAGTGATGGTGGTGGTTGTGGTGATAGTGGATGTGATGGTGTGAACTGAAGTGATACTAGCAATGATGATGACAGTAGTAGTAGTAGTAATAGTAGCAGAGGAAACAGTAGAAGTAATAGCGGTACTGGTGGTGGTGGTGGTAGTAGTAGTAGAAGAATAGTCCAGTAGTAGTAGCACAATAACAGTCAGTGGCAGAAATTGCATTAGTAGTAGTTGTATAGCATTAATGTTGGTAGCTGTGGTGGTTGTGAAGGTAGTCGTATTAGTAGTAGTAGTGGTAATGGTGGTTGTTATGAAGGTAGTGGTGGTGATAGCAGGAGGTGAAGTACGAAGTGTCACGTTACGGCCGTGTTAATGACTTTGAAAGCTGTATTACCACCTCAACAAAGGACCGTGATAGTGGTAATGAGAGAGAGAGAGAGAGAGAGAGAGAGAGAGAGAGAGACCAAATAAAAAAGCTAAAATTTTAATGAGGGACGTGGAAAGAGAAATATAATGGAACAAAGCCCAATTCTTTACTTATAAGGTTAAGGATACAATGATGAAGACGATGTTAATATTAATAACGACCATAGGAAATAAAACGGAATAAAAGTAACGAGGAACAAGTTTTACCCATAACGTCAATGGTCAAAACGCAGGCGCTTTACGAGAGAATGGCAAGTACAAGCTTTACAACCTTTTAAAAAGTCACTTGGACAAGCACTTTATCTCAAATGACCGCATAACTCCGTGCATATCGCGCACAATGGTCACTCATCACGTGTTGTAGCGGAAACGGTGTGTGTGTGTGTGTGTGTGTGTGTGTGTGTGTGTGTGTGTGTGTGTGTGTGTGGTGTGGTGTGTGTGTGTGTGTGTGTGTGTGTGTGTGTGTGTGTGTGTGTGTGTGTGTGGTGTGTGTGTGTGTGTGTGTGTGTGTGTGTGTGTGTGTGTGTGTGTGTGTGTGTGTGTGTGTGTGTGTGTGTGTGTTACCTAGCAGTAGCATAAAGGATCTAAGCTCTGTCATATCTTTGTGTGTGTGTGTGTGTGTGTGTGTGTGTGTGTGTGTGTGTGTGTTACCTTGTTGTAGCATAAAGGATCTAAGCTCTCATATCTGGTGTGTGTGTGTGTGTGTGTGTGTGTGTGTGTGTGTTACCTAGCAGTAGCATAAAGGATCTAAGCTCTGTCATATCTTTGTGTGTGTGTGTGTGTGTGTGTGTGTGTGTGTGTGTGTGTGTGTGTGTTACCTTGTTGTAGCATAAAGGATCTAAGCTCTCATATCTGGTGTGTGTGTGTGTGTGTGTGTGTGTGTGTGTGTGTGTGATAGCGTTAAGAGTATGTGCGTAGTGTGCCAGCGTGTAATAACTAGTGTGAAATGTGAGTGTGAACCGTGATACTCTTCCACTCAACAGCGACAGTATTTTAAAACTTATTTTTGATTACTCATAGTTCTTGCACATTAACTTAGCTCAAATTTTCGTCCATTTGCAGATATTTTCACGCAAGCAAGGGGCAGAAAAAGACAATACTATGGCTGTACAACCTATCCATGGCACCTCTTCGTGACTAGCATCATATACCAGTGTAAATATAGTAGTATAACACAGCAATCAAGATAGTGAGATCCCAACTTAGGCCAAGTTTGAGTAAAAGGAGTACGATGGCAGGAGAAATAATGCAAAAGACTTATCAAACTCACAGGAATAATTAATATATTCCTTTATATTTCTCTCGGTCTCACTCTCTCTCTCTTAGCTAGATCAAAGGTAAGCGAAAGTGTATTGATTTCAGGTTAGGTTGCCTGTAAATCACTTGTAAACGCTTGTGTAAATACTGATTGGAGTCTGCTAACGTGCCCTGATTGCACACTGCGTTGCACGTAAATCAGCATTAAATTAGCTCCGATGCTGGTGTAAATAGAGATTTGGAAGCCCCCGGTTTCACCCCCCTAATTTACACCAAGCACTTGCGTCATCAGCCTGTAAATGGACGCAAGCACCAGGCTTTGTAAATCAGTCCCGTGTAAATGGAAAACCCACTTTGCCGTCAGTGCTGTAAATGAATGCCAGGCGTGTCGTGCAAACAGAGCAGCGGCGAGTTTGTTGGAAAATGATTGTTCTTGTTAACTTCACACACACTCCCTGCTGCCTGTAACCCCCCCCCCCTCCCTCCCCAGAAGTTGGAAATGAATGTAATTATCATAATATTATAGAACGGGAGAATTCATGTGAAAGGCCAGGAACACAGGAGTGCCTAACTGGGCCCACGTTTCCTGATGGCACAATGCAAATAGAGAGAGAGAGAGAGAGAGAGAGAGAATATTACACCAAATCATTAACTGCATGACCCAAACTGACAATTTGCTTGATTTTCATTATTTATATCCGCCTCTTCCTTTTTCTCCCTTCTCTCTTTAATTCTCCCTCTCGCTGCTGTCTTTCTCCTTCCCATCGATATCTATCCTTCCTCATTTTTCTCATCTTTCCTCCCTTCGTTACCTCTCTACCTTTTCCTTCTATCTAATTCTCCTCTCCCAGTGCTGTCTTCCCCTTTTCTATCGACATTATCCTTCCTCTTTTATTTTCCTCTTTCTTCTCGTTTCCCCACTCGCCTTTCTCCCTGATTCTCCTCCCTACCCACCCTCTCTCCGTGATTCTTTTTCCTACTTCTTGCACTGCGTCTTTCTCCTTTTCGTAGTCTTTTTCTGTTGGATCAATATTTTTCCACCTGCTCTCTGCTCTGCTCCTCTCTCTCCACCTCCTTCCTCCGTCTTCTCTCCATCTTTCTTCTTCCATCACTTCTCTAATGCCTGTATTCCCTCACCACTTCCACCTCTACAGTCTCCTCTTCCTCCCATTAATGTACTTCTTAGTCTTTCTCTTCCCTTGTATCTGCTTCCTTCTTTCATCTTTTTATCTCTCCGACATCTAATCTCCATGCCAGATTTACATGTTTTTTTCATTCCACACTGACGTTACGGGGGATATTTACAAGTTCACGGGACAGATTCACAACTTTATCCCACATTTACAAAGTTATTGCACGTTACTGGGGATTTTTACACGTTTACGGGTCAAAATTACAAGATTTTTACTCATTTACGGTACAGGGAACGTTTACGAGGATATCCTACATTTACAAACTCACAGGCCACATTTACAATATCACGAGCCACATCTAGAGGATTATTCCACCCTTACGAGGCGTACGTGTGTATTTACAATTTTACACGATACCGAGGCTCAAGCTTAGAGGATAGGCGAGGTAATGTGGGGGCGAGATGACCCTCAAGTGGGTGTTAGATCAAAGGGGCCACCTCAAGCACTCTCAACCTCACTCACCTTCTACCTCCCCATCCCCCCCCCCCACCACTCTCTACCTCGCTGGACATTTCTTTACTTTCGCTCTCTCGTTACTTCTACCCACTTTCTCAACCTGCCCTCTACGTATACTTTCTCAACCTCTCCTCTCCTCTCACAAGCGCTCTCAACCTCCCTGGACCTCTTTAACTTAGCTCTCTCATTTCTCTACTTTCTCAACCCCCCCCCCCCGCCTCTTTCTCCACCTTCGCTCTTGCGTTACTCTCTAATCACTTTCTCAACCTCCCCTCTCCTCTCGAGCTTGTTAATCCTCTTTCTATCTTCGCTCTCGTTTGTTCATACGGTACCTGCCCTCAGCCTCCACTTTTTCTATCTACCTATCAATCTCCCTAGTCCTCAACCTCAACCTTCCCTCCCTTCTCTCTCTACCTCTCTGAACCTGTCGACCTTGGATCTCTCAACTTACTCTCTACTTTGCTCTAAACCTACCCTATTTTTCTATTTCTCAATCTCACTTGTATTCAACCTTGCCCTCCTCCCCTCCTTTCAATCTAGCTAAACCTTTCTTTACCATCACACTCTAGTTTGTTCTCACACTACTCTACTTTGTTTTCTGTTCACCAAACTTTCTCTATTCTACCTACCACTGATCCTTTCTAAATCGCTCTCAACCTTTTTCTCTCTCTCTCTGTGTCTTCCTTCTCAGCTTCACCTGATTCTTTATTCATTCCTCCACCTCCTCTCTTCTCCACTTAACCTTTCCTCCCTTCATTTCTCTTTCCATTCTTCTTCTTTCTTTCTTCTTTCCTCAACTTGCTCTACCCTTTAATCCTTATATTCTTTACTCTTGGTCTCTCTCTCTTTTACTTCTCAGTTTCCATTTCTTCCCTCTTTTTAATTCTTCCTTTCCTCTCTCCTTGAATTCATCCTTTATTTTTCACGCTGCATCACTTACACTACCTCTCTCCCCATTCTTCCTTCATTTTCCCTTCCCATCCTTGAACTACCACTCCCCCTTTCTCTGCATTCTTCACTCCCTTTCTTCATCTCTACCTTCCCAACTCCTTTCCTTGTACCTTTTTCTTTCTCTCTTTCCTCTTCCTCGGTGCTCTCTCTCCTCACGTTTCGCCGACTCTTATATTTGATACTGCCTAAGCTTTCTCCATCCTGTTCTTCTCTCTTTTAGTATCTTCCTCTTTTCTCCTCTCTTCTTCACACGCTTCTTCCTTTTCAATCTCATCTCTTTCTTCCCTACTTTCTTTACCTCTGCTCTGCTGTG
This sequence comes from Coenobita brevimanus, assembly GCF_032717465.1. NCBI lineage: Eukaryota > Metazoa > Arthropoda > Malacostraca > Decapoda > Coenobitidae > Coenobita > Coenobita brevimanus. The sequence continues at coordinate 1,322,759 of NC_136987.1, forward strand.
CTATTTCTACTGTCGTCCTTTCACCGCTTTTTTTTTTTTTATCACAACCTCCCCTCCTCTCTTTCAATCTCTTGCTTCCCTTCCCTTCTTGCACTCTCACTTAGTTCTGCTCTGATTTCCTTTCTCTTCCTCCTTTTTCTTTGCTCCTCATATTCTCCTCTCCACTCTTTAATCTCTTCCCTACTTTTTTCCTTCCTCTCCTCGACGCATTCAAGCTTGTTCACTCCTCTACGGTCTCATCTTCCTTCTCTTTCCTCCTCTCCTCTCTGCACTTTCATCTTTCTTTACTCTCCTCTCCCTTCTACCCTTTCACCTTTCTTCTCTCTTCTGATCCTCCCCCTCTTATTCTATCTCTACTTCTCTCCTGCGTCTTCACCAATCGCTCATTTTATTTGAGTTTCTCCTCTTGCCTGCTTCTCCCTCCTCCACCTCGTTTCCTCACCCAGCCACCTTTTCCTCCGTCTTATCTTTCTCCCTGCCTCACCCTTACTTGGCTTCACCGTGCCTCGTTTTGCTTCTCACTCACTCAGCCTGTTTGTACCTACTGTAGTTGGTTTCATCTGAGAGAACTGGGTCACTCGCGCTACTTGAACAGTAAGTCATGGATGCACTTCTAATCTTGTAATCTATTGTTATAACTAAGCATTCATGAACAGATCGTATTTTTAGGCCAAGCTGAAGTAAAAGGGATGCAGACAAATTAAGTCTCCACTCTGACTACACTTACCAGTTGAGCTGAAATGAGTTACGGACTATATCTAACACTGTATGTTCCTGCCTCAACCTACCTCACTTCCCCCACCACACTTCCAGCGTTCATCCTTGTCAGTCTACCTCACTATACCTGATCCTGCCTCCCTCTGCCTCATCTCGTCTCCTCTCTGTCATCGTGCTTGCCTCACCCTTCCTCCTTGTCATTCTAGCCCCTTCTCCCTCACCTTTTCTTTACCTCACTTCAACTCAGCCCTGCCCTGTCTCACCTCAACTAACCTCATCCCATCTCGCCTACCGTTCCTTCAGCTTCCCTTCCCTTCCCATTCCTTCATTTTCCCTTGTCTCACCTCAGCTCTTCTCACCTCCCCTCCCCCTCCTTTACCTTCCTTCGCCTCCCCTCACCCTGCCTCACCTTCCTTTCCTTCATTTTCCTTTGCCTCACGTCACCTCATTTCACCGCCCCTTCCTTCATTCATTTCCCTCACCCCATCTCATCCTGCCTCACCTCATCTCCCCTTCTGTCCCTCCTTCACTCTCCCTTGCCTCACCTCACATCACCTCCTCTTCCTGCCTTCATTTTCCTCACCTCAACTCCCCTTGCCTCACTCACCTGCCTCCACCTCCGCCAAGTGCCACTCGGACTGCCGTTACAAACCCTCGTTGTGGGTTTCTTATGGTACTGTCGCTCTCTCACTCTCACACTTGCTCACACCCTCGCTCTCTTGCTCACACTCTCAACTCTCTCCCTCTTCCTTTCCTACCTCCATCCCCCCCTTCTCTCTTTCTCTCTCTTTTCCCCCACTCTCTTACTTATTCCTACCTCCGCGCTCTCTCTCTCTCTCTCTCTCTCTCTCTCTCTTTCCCTCTTTTGTTCAATCTATTACTTATTCCTACCTCAGCTCTCTCTCTCTCTTACTTATTCCTACCTCCAATTTCTCTCTCTCTTACTTATTCCTACCTCCACTCTCTTTCTCTCTTACTTATTCCTACCTCCTCTCTCTCTCTCTCTCTCTCACACACACACACACACACACACACACACACAAACAGCTTCCTCTCATGTTCACACTCTCATGCACTCTTTCACAAACTCGATCTCTCTCATTGCACAGCTTCACTTCTTTCTCTCTCTCTCTCGCTTACTCTCACACCCTCACTCTTGCCCACTTGCTCTCTCTCTCATGGTCATATCCGATCCCATTTTCCCTCACACTTTCTTGCTCTACCGCTTTTACTTATATTCGCTTTCTCACTTTCTCGATCCAGTTTCCACTCTCTCACCCCCTTTCACTCTGACTCTTGCTCACTTTCGCTTCCACAGGCATTATCTCGTTCAAACCCTCTCCATCCCCACCATCCTCCCCCCTCCCACCCCCTCTCTCGCTCGTGACCTCCCTCCCTTCTTCCCTTTATGTCCGCTATAATTCTTATTTCATCTTTTTCTTCAAACTTTTTCCGGAGTGTGTGAAATACACATATAAATATGGTATTATATATATATATACAGTATTTATTATATACACACACACACACTCGCATATATACACACACTGTCGTTTTAGCAATCTTCCTCACTCGCATTTCTCCAATATCCTTTCTCGCTCCCAGTTTCATTCCCTCCCTTCTCTCACGCTTATTTCCGTCTTTTTCTCACTTCTCCACACACCCTTCTCTCTTTCCTCCTTGCTCTCTCCCACTTAATCCAACGTTTTCCTTTCTTCTCCCCCATCCTTCACTCCCTTCCCCTCTCTCTGTTTTGTCGTTTTCTTCTTCACCCCTTGCCAGTTCCTCCTCCCTCTATCTCTCCTTTCTTCCCTCGCTTTTCTCGCACATTTTCCTCCATTCCTCCATTCTCTCCCCGCCTGCCTCCTCGCTTACCTGCTTCAATTTCTTTCCTCCATTACCTGCCTCGCTTCTCACCTCTCCCTCCCTCTCTTTTTCCTGTTCCTTGTTCTCTCTCTCTCTCTCTTCCTATTTCCTTTCCTTCTTCCCTCTTTCATCTTGGCTTCACTCTTCTTCCCTAATTCCTTTTCTTCGCTTTCTCATCTTTGTTTCTAATCCCTCTATCTTCTATCAGTGTTTCTCGTTTTCTATTAATCTCCTTCCTTTCATCTCTACGCTACTTTTTAATTTCCATCTCCCTTTCCATCCTTTGCCTTTAATACTTCGGGTTCTGAGGCATTTATAGAGGCTGTTTCAATCCCCTTTACCCAGGAATTTTTCTTTGCCGAATGAAAATCGTGTCAGTATTTCGATTCACGAACAATAACAATAATAATGATAACAACAACGACGACAATAATAGTAATAATAATAATAATAATAATAACAATAATAATGACGACGACGACGACAAAAATAATAATAATAATAATAATAATAATCAAATATAAGGACGATCATGTAACACGAGAGGTGGGTAACTTAATATGATGTGGCTAAGACTGGACTAATATACAGTAGTATCTAAAGGTGAAATACACGTGCAATACTGAAGAGCACTGACCGCATGTATGGATGGTGTTAGGATTAAGCTGTGTGTGTGTGTGTGTGTGTGTTAAGCAATTATCAGTCCTACCTACTTACATACCTTCCTTCCTACCTACTTACCTACCTACCAACCAGTCAACCTTCCTACCCATCCACCCTATTTGCCTGAGTCGATACCAACAAACTGAACCACCTCTCTCTTTCAACCTCGCTTAATTTTGTAACTCGCTCGCTTTCACCTTGCTTTCTTGTCCCCCCCCCCTTCCAATCTCTCTATCTCAAAACTGCATTCTCTCACTTTATCTGTTTCCTCCTCTTATTCTCAAACTCAATCTACTCCACTCCGCGCTCTCGTTCTTTTTATTCTGCGTTTCACCCCCTCCCCTCACCCTCAATACCCTTTCGCTTGGCCAATCCCATAAGCTCTCTCACACCATCCCTACCATTCCATATATTTATCCATCCAGCGCACTACCTATCCATTAAACGTAATCCATGAACTCTCCATTTCCCATCATAGTCAATCGACAATCAATCTATGTATCTATTGCTAGACGCTTTAATCCTGTAAGAGGTGGCCACAAACAATCGTCTCCGTGTCGCCCTGTCCTTCGCCATGTAGCTGCCCTCACTCCAACTCACCCCCTTCTCATATATCTCACCATCCTTCCAGCTCATCCTGTCTCCCCCTGCACCTCACTCATATACACTCTTATTGTCAATCTCTCATTCTCCATCGTCCCCCTATGGGCAAACCATCTTAAACAATTTCTCAACACTTTTCATCACATCCACATCAACACCGATAGTACCCTCATTAATGCCACCCAGTGATCACCCAACATATCAATTTTTTATCACTTTATCAGTTCACATCTTGATTACATTCTGTCCATCCATCCACCTTTTACCCAGATGACCTCCCACCCACCTATCCCTTTAACATGACGTCCCCTCCATCTAGCAATCCACCCATCAAGATAACAGGTGATCCAACCATCCTTCTGTTCATTCATCCATCCGTTAGTCCAACAGACCAGCTCTTCCCGTCACCACTCTCTCCATTAGTTTCCATCCATTCGTCCATCCGCTGAATACTACATCTCTAACATATTCCATCCATCTACTCCTCGTCCACCCTTCAATCCAGGTCTGAGCCAGGCGATGACGAATCCAGTACGCTTAACTAACTCATTTAGTTAATACATCCATCTTTCAACAAATCATCCACATACTGATTCACTTATCTACTTATCCATCCATCTACCCGACAATACATCAATTCCTTTTAATTACGCCATCCGTACCCTTATTAAAATACCTTTATCATCCATCTACCTACCTGCCATCCGTTCATCTGACAACCAACCACAAGTCTACTCATCCATCCATCAATCTACCCATAACGTTTCATATACCGAATAATACATAATTCTTTTAAACTACACCACCCATACCTTTGATTAAATACCCACTGCCACCCATCTACCACCCTATCCATCCATCTATCTATTCAGGTGACAACGCATCCGGGGCTCCGTAGGGTAAAGCAGTGGGAATGAGAGGGCAAACAGCAGCCCCATCTAACTCACTCGTTCAATCTAAAACCTAATCCCTGTTCCAGTCACTCTCAATGCTGCCTGCAGTGTGTGTGTGTGTGTGTGTGTGTGTGTGTGTGTGTGTGTGTGTGTGTGTGTGCTGTGTTGTGTTGTGTTGTGTTGTGTTGTGTGTGTGTGTGTGTGTGTGTGTGTGTGTGTGTGTGTGTGTGTGTGTGTCAGAGAGAAATGTGAATCAAGAGGGTTAGAGCATATCAGAATGTGTGTGTGTGTGTGTGTGTGTGTGTGTGTGTGTTGTGTGTGTGTGTGTGTGTGTGTGTGTGTGTGTGTGTGTGTCAGAGAGAAACGTGAATCAAGAGGGTTAGAGCATATCAAAATTTAATGTATGCAGATGATGCTGCGTTGCGTACTAATTTTAAAAGCAATCTTTGTCCTCTGGTTCAGATGGATACCAAATAAATAAATAAAATAATGGATGTTAAAAGAGTGTCAGTGTGTGATGTAGTCGTAAATGGAACTGTAAGTGGTGGTGGTTTTATGTCTTGATTCGGCGACTTTTTTTGGGGGGAGGGGGTATTCTCTCTCTCTCTCTCTCTCTCTCGATTTTATACGGCTTAAGGGAGACTTTTCGACGGGGACCGATATATACCGGTAGTTACGCCGAGATACATGTGACAAAAATTGCAAGCCCTTTAACAACTAGGCAGTCAAAGGATGAATTCTCACTATCTCTCCCTCCTATTCTAAGTAACACAGGAGGCTCCGTGGCACCTCTCTTTTACTTTTTACTTGGCGTATTACACCGTCTGTATGCTATTCATATCTCTGTAACATCAACGTACTTCCTATCAAAACGAACACACACACACACAATTAGAATACCGAGATGCACAGAATAAACACAACACTGACTCGTATGCATTTAGATCCCTCTATGATCAACCTATTTCACATCAACAACATACACTCGAATAATGAAGTGTAACGAGAATAAATCAGTAAGAAAGGGGTGCTACAGGTCCCCGATGCCCTCTCTCCAGCGGGTATTACGAAGCACACAGTTTTGCATGGACAGCCAAAGCCGTGAAGTGGAGCGCAGATTTTGTCAGGCTTGAATACTGAGTGAATGGATGTGTGCGGCCCATATCGTGCCACACACTGTTACAGTTTAGTTTTTCTGCCTTCCTGTTTTCCTATTTCGGGATCCGTATTATTTCGTTACTAGTGGAAAGATGATGATGATGATGACTGTTGGATGATGATGATGATGACCGTCGGATGATTATGATGATGATGATGATGGAGGAAGTGGATGATGATGATGATGATGATGATGATTAAGATTCGCAATATTCCCTTATTAGTGGGATACACGATAATGATGATGATTATGATCATGATGATGATGCCTTTACTTACTCAAGAGGAATGAAAGGGAAAACAGTATAATATGGTAAAACCATTTACCCAACAATATTTAGCAACTGACTTGTCGAGTTCTAACTGTTTTGATTATTTATGTGCACATTCATTGACAGCAAAGTACGACCTGTGTGTGTGTGTGTGAGAGAGAGGGGGGGTTGGGGGTAGAAAAAAAAAAAAAGAGCATGTGGGTGCCCCAAAGATACACACACGCCACAAAAACCTTATGGCCGGTGCGTTGGTCTAACTTTAATTTCGATAAAAGGCGAAAAAAGGTAAATTGATACAGCGCTAGACAGATAGACATACGGACAGAGAAAGAGTGGGGGAAGATGCGCGTGAAGAGAATGGAAGGCGGGGGAGAGAAAGGGGAAAGGAAAAACGAAGGTGGAAAGGGAGAGAGGAAGTGAGAAAAAGAACGAAAGGGAGAGTTTAAGAGAAGAAAAGTGCGTGGGAGTGCGCCAAAGATACACACTATCACAAAAACCTTATGGCTGGCGCGTTGGTCTAGCTTTAATTACATGAAAAAGTGAGATAAGAGAAAACGTGAGATGGCTCCCCGTTGCTAAGGTAACTGGAAGGCACGATCAATAATCTACTTACTGAATAACCTTGGCTCTTAACCCGTTCAATCTAATAACCTTTTCTGTTTCCACTATAACTCCTTCAAGCCTTAGTTTTTTCACCTGTTTTTTGTTTATAAATTATTACATTCAACTCAAGGACATCTCGCAGCACGACCAATAATCCATTTACACACTGAATAATCCTGAATCTTAATAGGTTCAATCCAATCATTTTTTCCACTATTTCCTTCGTTCCTCTGACGCATTTTTTCTCTTAATTCTTGATGTTTTACAAATTACTGCATTTCAAGATTTCTCCTTGTGACTGGGGCTAACGAATGCTATAACTAATCCTTCCAGTTCGCCTATAGTTCCTTCACCTTAAACCCTTCCGCCCGATGACGTACAAGTACTAGTTCGTTCTTCCTATTTCCGGACGATTTTATTCAGCATAATATAGACTTTTGGGCGAAGTTAGATATAGCCTTCATTACCCTTTCAGTACAAACATCCCTCCCGGTGCTGAATTAAACAGTGTGGTGGTGGCAATAAGAATGCATGGAATAAAACATCGTGCTAAAGGGGTTAACTTGGCCCAAACTGACGTCCTTTGGCAGCTTATGCCACGTAGCTCAACGGAGGAGGAGAAAGACAACGAAACAGCTCTACATCCTTTCCACAGCACTTCTTCGTGACTAGCATCACATCCTGGTGTTAATCTGTTGCTACAACTTGGCACAGAATGAATACCGGTATATTGCAATTTTAGGCCATGTTAAAGTCAAACGTGTAAAGCATCAAAATATTTTACTCAGCCCTGTGCAATGGAGCAATACCGCTGATCAGAGTTTAACTGTCACCACAAAAGCTGAACAACACAAGAGTATAGCCAGAAGCTGTGTGTGTGTGTGTGTGTGTGTGTGTGTGTGTGTGTGTGTGAGAGAGAGAGAGAGAGAGATAGTAGTAGCAGTAACACCACCATCACCACCGACAATAATAATAATAAAGGAACACCAGAAATACTGATCAAATATAACAGCATACACACTGATAAAAAAATAATAATAAAATGGAAAAAATGACCGTGACAAGGGAAGAGGGACAAAACAGGGAGTAAAAATGAGAAAATAAAAAAACAAATTGGGGTAAAGAGTGAAAAATAAAGCGAGAATTTGAAGGGGGAGCGAGAAGGAGCAAAAATAAAGAGCAGAACTGAGGGAAGAGTACGAAATAGAGAGAATGAGAGGGGACAAAATAGAGAGCGACTATAAGTGTGAAATGAACAGATTAGGAAGCGGAAATGAGAGAGAGAGAGAGAGAGAGAGAGAGAGGATGGATGAAACTCAGTGGATACGTGTGTGTGTGTGTGTGTGTGTGTGTGTGTGTGTGAGAGAGAGAGAGAGAGAGAGAGAGAGAGAGAGAGAGAGAGACTCCTCAAAAAAGTCTCCCATGTAAAAGTTTATATAGCTTCATATACATACAAACTTGAGATCAAGGAATTACTTAGCAGGCGGAGGAGAGACAAGCCCAGAGGAAGGCGTAGAGATAAGGCAGAGGAGTATGAGGGTGGATCGTTAATGAGTAGGGACATATCTAACCCCTGACTATCTAAACCCTTTCATTTTTATCTCTAAATGATTATACTGAGCCACCTGAATAGGAAATAGATAAGTCTTCTATTTATCCTTGGGTGAATAAAATCGTCTGTGAGAGAGAGAGAGAGAGAGAGAGAGAGAGAGAGAGAGAGAGATTGTGTGAGGAAGGCTCGTTACTACGTACGGACAAAAATACCTCCACCAGCTCGTCTTTTCACCTCATCCATCGTCTCATCCACTCTCGTCACTCCCTAACTCCACCCTTTTCTCCACATTCATCCACTGACTCCCACATTACGCATCACCCACTCATCAACATCCAAAACCACATCCATTCTCTTTAGACATTCCCATTCTTTCACTCATCCACCTCGCCCATCGTCTCACTCACTCGTAACACTCCCACGTTCCACTCCTTTCTCCACACTCATCCACTCGCCCCCCCCCCCACACACATACCCACCCCTCCATCAACATCCAAAAGCTCATTCATGTTCACAACACATACACCACACGCCACATTTCCACTTAACCTTCTCCCTTCCCACACACAGCCACTTCATTTCCACAATAACAGATAAGCACCTAAATAGCACCAATTAACCTCTGAAACATATTCCGTTCATCCCAACATCCATAATCACCAAACACCCACACTTCCACCTTCACACTGATAACCACTCAAAATTTCATCCACCCATATCCACCTCCACTCACCTTCCAATCTCCCCCAACCACCTCACACACACACGCAGTCCCATCCATCCACTCCATTTCCCCAATCTCATCCAGCCAGCTCATCATTCCTCCCCCACCACCCACTCTTCACCTCCTTTTTAACCCCAACTTTGCTAATTATTTACCTCTCGCTCGCCATTTTTTCTTCTTCCCTGAGTTAGTGCCCAGTTCGTCTTCCACACTTTTATTTCCTTTTTATCAGTTATTTGCGTTTTTAATTCTCTAGTTTCTCGCTTTGGGTATATTTATGGATGTGTTCGTCGTCAAGCCTTAGGGACTCCGAATGTCTGATGAGTGAATGATTGCCCCCCCCTCTCCCTCTCTCTCTCTCTCTTTGTGGACAGTAAGAATGATGATGATGATGATGGTTGTAAAGGGGCATGGATATGGGATGCAAGCATGATATGTGAAGAAACTGTGAAGTGCATTACATATCTTGACATGTTGCAAATTTTGTGTGTGGGTGTGTGTACCTTTACATCCGACCCCGTTTTTCTGATGGGTAGAATATGGATGAAGATCGGGAGTCGAAGGAGGAAAAGGTAGGAATGAAGACGAAAAACGAAGAACTTACGGTGTGTGTGTGTGTGTATGTTTTTTCTCTTTTCTTTTTTACTTCTGTCCCCAAGCGAGACGGTCTTTCTTTGTGGGAGTTCCTTTCATCGTGCTGGTCTTTGTCCCAGCCCGATGGATCTTTAGTTCTCTCTGTCTATCTATCAGGCTGTCTGTCAATACCTATCCTGTTCGTATGCCTGTCTTTATCAAGCTACCTATCAGTGTCCTGTCAATATCTATCGCCTGTTCACGTATGTCTCTCAGGCTATCTATCAAGCCATGTCAGTGTGTTATATCCTTTCCTTGTATCTATCATTTATCTCCTTTCCCTGCACATATCTACCGTACCTCTGCCTGTCATGCATTTTATCAGGCCATCTGTCAATATTTATAGCTCTCGTTCTTGTATCTAACAAACTATCTATATTTTCATCAGTCAACTTCTATTCCCACTACCTGTCTTTATCGAGCTATCAGGCCATCTGTCAGTATGTCTAACCTATCTGTCGTTTTTGTATCTATCAATCGAAGTACCAATCCAATCTACCCACTGATCTATTTATGTCTACCATATTCCCCCGTGCTCTGTCAATATTTACCTGTCTGAAGTCTACTAAGTGTACATACGGTATATATATGCAGACATCTTCAGGAATTCTAACCTGCTCTCCCTTTCTCTCTCCCACAGGTTCCTACCTCATCCTATCCTACCCCCCCCCCTCTCTCCTACACTTCCCTATCTAATCCTATTCTACCCCCCCCCTCTCCCCTACAGTTCCCTACCTTAGCGCATTCTACTCTTTCTCCTATCCCCATCTTCCCCCATCTTGCCCAGAAAGTACACAGTATCCTATACACACTCCTTTTCTCAAAGCTCTCCCCTGCACTGAACTGATTGGCACCAGGCGCAGGTAAGGAGATCTGGGCAGCTCTCAGAACAACAGGGAATGTGGTGGTGGTGGTGGTGGTGGTGAGAAACGGGATCAATTAACAGTAGTGTGTCAGCTTCCACAGTTTCAAGTAACATGAGAATACAGAACAAGAATGTGGGGTTTTCTGGTGAAGGATGAGTGTGGAACAGGAATCTGTGTTTTCACGTACATACAAATAAGCAAGCAGGAGTCTGAGAAAAGGCTGGAGTAGGGGGAAAAGCAGCCTGGAAGTAAAAGGGGAAAAATTGGCACTGATCAAAGAAGTCTGAGAGTAAGGGGCAAAAGAGCGTGTATCTAAGGAAGAGCTTTTGGACTAAGGACGAAGAGCCTTGGAAAAGGTAGATATTTGGGGGCCAAAAAGGGGAGCTCTGAAGTACGATGAGCTTTGGCAGCATGGAACACGTACTTAGGGAGTAAGGAAGAAAAGTTTTAAGAGCAAGGAAAGAAAATGCCAATACGCTCAAGGGGTCGCCACAAATACACTCAGTAGCTGATGAAAAATTTGAGAGAGAGAGAGAAAAAAAAGAGGTATATAAAAACTGTTCTGAAGGCAGAGAGGAAAGGCGTCCACACCGGCAAGGATGAAGCAGCTTGTGTAAATGTCTTGGTGTGCAAAAAACGGCAGTAGATGAGAGCCAGATTAATGTACAATGCCATGCAAGACAATAATCTGACTGTGGGGATAAATTAAAGCTGATCTAATTTCTCTGTCAGAGTCTCTCACAAACTTTAAGACTGAAGATGGCAAGACATGAACATATTAATAAATTCTGAAAAAGAATATTGAACCTACAGATTAATGTACAATGCCACGCTGAAAAACAAAGGTCATACTAGACACTGTGTACAATTTTAAAGGGCAAATACCTGGGTTGGATTTCTCTCTCTCTCTCTAAATCAATGTATGAATTATGATGCCACGCAGAAAGCCAGTGATCACACTAACAATTTTAATTGCTAATTCTTAGACAATATTTGGTTACACTCTTCCTCTCTCACTGAAATTTCTTCCTCCCTCTTTTTCATTTCCTCCCATTCTCCTCTTCTCTCTTGTCCCAATCTTTCTTTTCTCTCCTACTGCTCTTTTCTTTATTCTCCATCTTTCACATATTTTCCCCTCTCCGTTACTCCTTCTCGTCTCACTATCTTCCTTTTCTTTCCTCTTCCTCTTTTCTCTCCTCTACCTCTCTCTGATTTTTCTCCTCAACTTCTTTCTCTCTCTTCTACCTCTTTCCTTCTTTTCTCTCATCTCCCTCTTCCATTCTCTCTTTCCTCTCTCCCTCTTTTATCTTCTCTTTCTTTCTGGAATTTAAAAAGCAAGTAATACCAGTGCTGAATTGTGCTGGCTCTGAATATGCTTTCCATTTCTGACTCCCTGTCTGTCGAATTTCAAGTGTAAATATTTATGCTGAATTCCCGTTACCTCCTCCCCCAAAAAAGCATATACAGCATCTGTATTCTGCTCAGTTGGATTTGGCTCTGTCTGGCTGGCTGTCACTCATCTAAAGAGCACATTACTGCGCTGAAATGTTGGACTGAAGCTCTCTCACACAATCCGTCCCTCCCACAGCCACCCACCTCTACGACCCTCCTCACACAAGAACAGATAAACCTAAGCAGCAGGGGAATGGCAACAAATTACACTGAAAATGGAGGAACGGAAAAACAGAAATGGGGATGGCGTAAAAGAGAAACAAAAGAACCCGAAAATGATGAGACAAAAGAAAGTTGGTAAATATGTGAATTATATTAGGTGAGAGAGGGGGGTGTGAGTTGGGAGCAGGGCAGTGAAATGGCGGGGGACAGGACGACTTGGAGGCGATTTGTTTGTGGCCATCCCAACGGGATTGAGGCGTCTGGCAATAGATAGATAGACAGATATTAGGCATGGAGCTGAATGTGGAAGAAACACAACCACAACAAAAACTTGAGAAGGATGAAGGGATATGTGAAAGAGGGTGAATTACAGGAGAGATGTTAAGATAAAAACACAGATCAATAAACAAATAAACTAGAAAGCACTCAGAGAATACATACCTCCGCAAATGCCACTGACATTAAAAAGGATCTGGATCAGAGGTGGTGATGTGTGGAATACGTAGGATCCGGATCCGCCCCCAAATTTATTCAATTTTTCATTGACCCATGGCCCACTCTTCCCCAAAATTTTATTGAAATTTATCGAGAACTTTTGGAGATATCGTGTGGAAAACAGACAATCATTGAATACAAAACCTCCTCCAACTTCGTTGACGGAGATAACTGGATAACAAACGAGAACCAAAGTGGAGAAGCTATAAAGTACACAAGTTGAAAAGCTAAAAACTAAACAAGATACATATACAAATAAATAAGTAATAACAGGATAATATAAATGAACCAGAGCACTAAGGAAGCATGAAAAAACAATTGTTTTATTACACATACGCAACTCCCTTCATCATTGCCCCAAGACCTACAGCATAAGATTGAGAAACTAAGTTTATAAAATCATGGTAGCGTAACAACAGAGGTCATTCCTGCCAAACAGGGGAGGATGGCTGAAGAAACAAATCTGATAAATGGACAATACAACAATACAGCAGAAACGTTACTGACAGAAAGGAAACGAAAAGGAGAAACACCTCAAAGTATAGACCACAACGGATGCAGGAAACAAGACACAACTGTTTTATTATACAGATGAATCTCGTCAACGACGCCTCAAGAGATCCATCCAGGAAAAAAAAAAAAAGGGGGGGGGGGGGAACTGATGCTAATGACACAGGCAGAAGAACAAGAACAACTTGGGAATACTGAAAACGAGGAATGAGGGCGAAACATAAAAGAATAACCAATGAAACAAGAATAAACAGCATATAGCCTACACAAGAACCAAAGAATCGAGAACCAAGAAACGGTAAAAAAAACAGATGAAACACGGGATACATGCTGGTGACACAGGAAGAAAAAAAAAACAAAGAATTTAGAATGGTAAGAGAAAAAGAGGACTGAAAGCGAAACGCAAGCCTAGAAAATGACAAGTGGAACAAACAGCATATATACAAGAACCAAAACAAGAAACGTCACAATGGTTTTATTAAACAGATACAACTTGTGTCAACCATGCCACAAGAGATCTAGGAAATCAAAACTGAAGATAGGTATATAAAAAAATAAATAAAAAAAAAAAAAAGAGAAATGACTGTGACAGCCAGGAAGAAACGGAAATAACATCAAGAAGAAACGAGAGTGAGAATGGGTGAAACACAAAACAGAAGTTAACAGAGGACACAACGAACAAAAAAAGAAATTAGCACAGGAAGCAGACAGAACACAGAAACGCCACGAAATCTGGGCCACCACCAAGGACGACGGAGTCAAGACAATGGTTTTATTATGCGAATCAATGTCATCCGAGCCACAAGAGATCTGGGGAAGCAAAATAAAAGGTGAAGATGGGCTGGCATTTGTCTCCCATGGTCTCTGTAATATTTATGTGTATCCCGCCGGCCAGACTCCCTCCTTGAATATTCTATTGACGGCTCGCTGGAATCTGAAGTATTTACGTTATTTGTCCGTCGGGAGTTTTTAAAAGATGAAATGAAATCCGTCTGGGAGGGGATGATTTAGTTATGCACGCGTTTAGAAGTTTTGCTGTGTATTTATGACAGATATTAGTGACAAGCTATGCAGTCATTTTATTTGTGTGTTGGTTATGAGAGATGGAGATGATGAAGACTGATATCTTTGAGTGCTATTATTCAACTTGCTTGGAGGCAGGGGAGGATGGGAGGGGGGAAACAGGGGGAGAGAAAGTCCTGAGTAGAAAATATTAAGATCGCATGTATGGTGGTGGGAGTAGAGGAAGGGAGAGAGTGGGACGAGAGGGAGATAAAAGGGAAGGGAGGTATGGTATGGAGACTATGTTTGGGTTAGGGGAAGGGGAAGAGTACACTGGGAGAGGGAGAAAAAGGAAGGAGCGATGGTGAACGGGTGGGGGAAGAGAAGGGAGAGGGGCAAAGGGAAGGGGAAAGTGAATGGGAGCAAGAAAGGGAGATAGGTGGAAGAACGGGGTGGGAAGAGGGATGGGTAGGTGGAGACTTTGGTACGTAGGGGAAAGGGGAGGTGGAGTTAATTACAGTGGAACAGCAGGTGAGGGAGAGGAGGGTAAGCACTGATACGGGACAGAGACAGTGGGGGACTATGAACTACCTGGCCGGAGGAGGAATGTGAGCGACAGAGAAAGAGGAGAGAGAAAAAGAGGAAGGAAAGAAGGGAGAGAATGGATGAATGAATTCAAGAATGGATGAATGAATGAAGGAAGGACGGAGGAGGAAGAATGGAAAAGGAGAGAGAGAGAGAGAGAGAGAGACACACACACACACACACACACACACACACACACACACACACACACACACACACACACACGGGTACATTTGTGAGTGACTGCTACCCTGTCGTCACGGATCACAGACTCCGCTCCTGACTAGCTAATGAGCACAGGTGAGGGCTGGGGTGCAAAGCAGGCGAGGCTTGGGGAAGATAGGCTGGGGAAAACGGGATGGGGCACTGGGGCTTGGAAGGGCTGGGGAATTAGGAAGAAGGCTAAGGAAAGGAAGGCTGAGGAAAAAAAAAAAAAAAGTGAGGGCAGGGAGCTGGGTTGAAGAGGGAATTAGGGCTTTGCAGGGCTTGAGGAAAGGAAGTGGATCAGGACACAAGCTGATCAGGGCTGGGGAAGATAAGCTGGGACTGGGGAACAGGGTCTTAGAAGAGTGAACAGGGGCTCAGATGGGGTGGTATGGGTTGTCAAAACAAAGAGAAAGGGGGCTGACAGAAGAAAGGTGGGGTATTGTGGCTATGAAGGACTGGTAGGGGCTGGAGAGAAGTGAGGCCTGGGTTAAGACCAAGGAAGAGGAGGAGCAGGGGTAGGGGATGAGGAGACGGGTGAAGAGAGGGAATGAGAGACTGGTGAGGGGAATGGGCTGGAAGGTAGCAAAGGAGGGAGTGCGGGAGAAGGAGGGTTAAAGGATGTAGAGAAGAAGGGTTGTGGTGAGTGAACATGAGGAGAATGGTGGTGACAGACATGTGAGGGGGCAGGAGAAAGGTACCGGTAAGTATGAGGGGAGCATTGATCAGAAAGGAGTAGAAGAGAAGAGGGAAGGAGGAGGGTAGTGGTGGGAATGAGAGGGAAGGTGAGAAGCTGGGATGAGAGACAGGTGAACTGGGTCGGAAAAAGGAAGAGGGGAGAGGAGGGGAGTAGAAGAGGGAAGGAGGGGTGGGGGTACGTTTAGCCAACAAGCCGTCATGGAACACACACTACAACGCTGACTGACTAAATATTACATATGAGGACTGGGGAAGAAAAGGATTTGCGGCAAAACATGCCCTTTCCTTTTCCCATTCCCAACACCATCATCTTCCGTTCCAAGTACCTTCATCCCTACCATTTATTTACTCCTTCCTCTTCCCCCTCCTTCCTTCCCCTCACCCTACCTTCTTCCCCATCCCCCTCCTCCCTTTTCTACCCCTCCCTATGCATCCTATTCTCTTCCACTCCCTCCGTTTTCCTTCAGACTGTACCCTTCCCCTACTCCTTGCCTTCTCTGCCCTCCCCTTCTCCCTCTTATTCCCAACTCTACCCATCCTTTTCCCCCTTTCCTTAGTGCTCGTATCTTACCCCCTCCCCTTTACTATCCTATCCCTCCCCTTTACTCCTTCCCTCTCCCCATCCTATCCCTCCTCCACCCTCACCCCCCTCATTACTGGGCCTAATTAACGCAGGAGCGCAAAGTCGTACCGGCAGTCGAGTAATTATTAATCAAAGCGTGTAATTTAACCACTCGACCCTACATTTAATTGATCATTTACAGACGGCGAACTCGAGAGAGAGAGAGAGAGAGAGAGAGAGAATCTTAGTCGTGAAGAGTGCTATGGAAAGGATTTGTTAACACTGTATTATGATTTTTTGCCAACAATCTCAGTGAAATAAGCTACAAAAGGACGAAAATCTGGACCAAGGTAAGATGAATGAATTATAATAAGAACAGTAATCAGGAGACTTAAGGCAGTGTAAAAGACCCACATATGCGATAATACGATAAAAAAGGAAGATGACACCAAGAAAGAGTGGTAAGATAATGTGGACGGAGACTGAGACAAACTATGAACGACTTAAACGAGATACAAGCAAAGAGGAGGAGACCAATAAGACAATGAAAGACCTAGAGATAGTGAAGTCAGTGTGACGACGAGAGAGACCTAAACGAGACAGTAATAGGGCAGTAAAGAGGAGGAGGAGCAGGAGACCAGTAAGACAGTATGAAGAACCAAGAGACTATGATCTGACAGTAATGAGGGAGGATGAAGGAAAAGGAAATATGGAGGAGATAAACATACGATAGGAATGAATGAGACAACATGAATGACCTAAAGATAAGAGACCAATAAGGCAGTGTGAAAGACGCAAAGACAGTGCGGATTGAAGCTAAAAACAAAGAATATATGATGGTTCTAAAAGAGATATTAATAAGACAGTACACAGGACGTAGAGACAGTAATAAGAACAGTAAGAATGAGACCTAAGACTGCATGTGGGACGGAGAGACAGTGATAAGACAGTGAGGATGGAGGCTGAGACACAAAGGGACATCCTGGTGAGGGTAATTATAGCCCACCTGGCCACCAGTTGACATCAAACACACACTTCACCTTGTCCTCCTCCTCCCTCATCCACTCTTCCTTTCCCTCCCCCATCCGATCACTACAGTTCGCATCACTTCACAGCACACCACATTCTCTCTCTCTCTCTCTCTCTCTCTCTCTCTCTCTCCATTAAAAAAATCAAAACTAGTAATATAGTTTCTCTTTGTTCAAGCTTAAAAAAAAAAATAAATAAATAAAACTCGTAACAAGAGTCTCTCTCAGGTGATGCTTTAAACAGGCATTCCTGGTTTTATAGCGAGGCTCCCCCATTCCTCCTCCACTCATACACTTTAACATTTTCTCTCTTAACCTATCTCATCCTCCACCACTCACTCTTTCTAGCTGCCTCGTATATTCTACTTCTCTCTCTCTCTCTCTTTTTTCTAAACCTACGCTCTCATAAACTCTCTCTCTCATCTTCTTTCCTTTTTTTTCTGAGCCTCCCCCTCTCCTACACTCTCTCTCGTTCTCTTCCCAAGCTATCTGTTCTATAATCTTCCTCCGATTTCGTAACACACTCCTCACTTTTAATCCTAAGCATCTCCTCCCCGCTCGTAATCTCAGTGTTGAGCTACCTCACATTCTCTCACTCACATTTTCCCTCCTTGTTAAATTGCGTCATCCTCTCACTCGCTCTCTCCAGCTCTCCCCATTTTCTTACTCGCTCTCTCCCTTTCTCTCGTTATACATATTAGACTATCTTTCAACTTCTAGCCATATTACTCGACTTGGCTAATTCTTTGTTCACTCTAATTAAGCGTGAAAATGCCATCTTTCCAACTTGAACGTAAAGCTGTCACAGTCAACCTAGAATATAGTGCTAATCACGAAGAAGTGCTATGAGAAGGACGTTCAGCCAGGTTTTGTTTTTTTCTGCCTCTGGGCTAACAGAAATAGGCTGAAAAATGACAAAAACTTCCGCCCGTTTTATATATCTATACATATATAGATAGATTGATTGATAATTACCTCTCCACCCCATCTCTCCATCTCATCCTCGGCCTCCCCCTCCCTCTTCCCCCCTCCACCTCACTCACATACACTCTCTTCGTCAGTCTTTCGCCCTCCATCCTCTCCACATGGCCAAACCACCTCAGTGTGTTCCTCATAACGCTTCCTATCACATCCACATCCACACCACAACGCTCCTTTATATCCTCATTCGTCAGCCTGTCTCTCCACGTGACTCCACAGGCTCCGCTTAAATAACTCATTTCCACTGCTCTCACTCTTGACTTGTGTCCTTCCAACAATGTCCAAGCTTCACTTCCGTACGTTAGAGTTGGTATCACAATACTGTCATGTAGTAACTTTTTCACTTCCATGCTCACTTCCCTGTTTCTTATCACTGCTTTCAAGGAACCAGCAACCTTTCTTCCCTGCTGTACCCTTTCAAGCACTTCACACTCCAAACCTCCATCCTTACTCATCACACTACCCAAATACTTAAACGTACTCACATTTTCCAATTCCTCACCATCTAACCTTGCTGTACATTCACTAACATCACCTCTCTCAAAGACCATCACTTTACTCTTCCCTACATTCACCTTTAGGTTCCGTTTCTTACACACTCTCTCAAACTCATCCACCAAGCCTTGCAGCTCCCTTTCGTCTTCACTCAACAACACAGTATCATCTGCAAACAACAGTACAGGGAGTTTCCAAACACTATCCTCTCTCACCAGGGCCACTCCAACATAAATATATATATACATATATCTATATATATCTATATCTACCTATCTATATATATATTCGCACTCATCCACCTTGATTCTCTCTGTGTCTCTCTCTCTCCTTTTCCTCATGTCATTTCTTGTTTTCCCATCTGCTCCATGTCTCACTTCCTCTCACCCTCTCTCTTCACGACTACCATCTCTTTACTCATGTCTAATACTTGTTGTCTCTTTCCTTAACACTGTCTCTCAATTTCGTCACTGTTTCATTTGTTCTCACTCCCTCTTCTCACTCTCATTCCCTGTCTCCCCTCCCCCTCGACCGTCATGTTTCTAATGCTCTCTCTCTCTCTCAGCTGCAACACTCACAAAGGATTCATTCTGACCACCTCTGGAATACCCACTGGATTCTCTCTCTCTCTCCAACCCTCATAGCCTGGTCATCACTTGCCGTTGCTCTCAGATTCTCTCTTCCTCTCTCTAATTCACTCATTCCTATTCACCCCTCACTCTCTCTCACCAATCTGGCTTCCCCTTACACCTCTCTCTACACCTCGCTTTCTTTCTTTCTTTAATCCTCCTTTCTCCCTCCCTTCCTCTCTCACTGTTACCGTACTTCATATTTCCCTCTTCCCTCCACCTCTCTTACATTCACCCCTCTCCACCCTAATCCTCCTTTCTCCACCCCCCTCCCGCTTTCGCTCCTTGTTACCTCCCATCTTTCTCTCCCTTCCACCTCTCCCTACATTCACCTTTCTCCACCCTCTCTGCTTTTCGCTTTTCCACCTCCCTTTTTTCTCTCTCTATTTCCTTTTCCTTTTCATCCTTCCTCACCCCAATCACCTCTTCCATTCATCTAACCCCGCACCTCTTGCTTTCTCTCTCTCTCTACTTCCACTCACAGGACAGTACTTTAAAAACTGTTCCAGACATACAACTTTCAATAGCCATTAATTGAGGGAGGGGGAGAGAGAGAAAGAGAGAAAGAGAGAGAGAGAGAGAGAGAGAGAGAGAGAGAGAGAGAGAGAGAGAATATCCTTCCATTACTAATCCTGTATTACAAGAACACAAACATATTGGGAGCAATTTTTACACGCCAAAATAATAATACAGTAATACTAACGAGCAAAAGTAACAATAATAACAATGAGTAATAATAAATCATCATCATCCGGACGTCCTTTTCCACCCTAAGGCGGGGTGAGGAGTAGCAGCGTCAAGACAGCCCAAGTTTACCCACTCCAATGGGCCAAGCTTCCATTCACTCATCATTCAAGCCCACGGAATCCTGGCTCTAACTGAGACGCCCAAGACTTTCACCACATGCCGTAGCTTCACATAAATGTATCCGACAGAGTCAATCCGAACGCTGTCACGTTAAAAAGGGGTGCCAAATCCCAGATCATGCACTTCCTCTCACAACATTCTTCAAGCCAACTCTATCTTTTGTCAGTTCCCTTGCCTCACTAACTTCCATACCTCTCTTCCTTACATACTCATCCACCGTATCTCTCCACCTTCTTGGCCCACCTCGCATCCTCCCTGCTTCAAATTCTCTCTGAGATACCATTTTCACCACTCTATTGACTTCCATTCTCATCACATGGCCATACAATCTCGGTACACTATTTTCAATTCTGGCGTCCACAGACTTTCTCACACATCTTTCACGAATCACACTATTCCGTATCCTATCCACTCTCTACTCCACATACATTCCTCAAAAGTCCCACCTCCACTGCTCTTACTCTTGACTTTTCATTTTCATGCCACACCAAAGTCTCACATCCATCTGTTAAAGTTGGCACTAACACTCCTTCATGTAAGCATCGCGCTGCTGCAACACTGAAGTTTCGTTTCTTATCAAGGCCTTCATAGCAACAGCTACTTCCTTCCTTGTCTCATTCTACTTTCCACTACCTTTGCACATTTTCCTCTCTTTTCTATCACTGTACCCTGGTATTTGAACTTCCTCACTAAGTCCAGTCTCTCTCCATACACAGTAACGTCACACTGGGAGTCACCTTCTGTCTCAATAACAATCACTTTACTCTTTTCTACATTTACTCTCAAGACACGACGCTCACAGACATGTACAAAATTCTGCACTAGTCCACCAAGTTCTTGTCCAGTACTTGCAAGTAGTACTGCATCATCAGCATACATCAAATTTGAGATATTCCATCCATCACCATCCATTACCAACGCCATCCCTCTCTCCATTACTCGTGTTTTTACTTCTCTCATCGCCTCATCCATAGCCTATATACACTGAACAACCATGGGGACATCACACAACTTTGTACTGAAGAGGCTGGGGCTCTGCTTACAGGTATCACTATCATCATCATTCTAACCCTACTTCCCACAACTAAAAGTACTGAGGTAAATAACTGAACAGAGCAAAAATCCATCCATCCATCATCTAATCCTACACTACCCCATGAGAAGCGTAGGAGCCCGGGGCTAGGCAGTTGGTTCCGACATTTAAGATGAGAGTGACCAGCCTCACTCACCTCTGAGTGGCAATGCATGGGCAATCAACCCCAACCACCCCTTGGATATAAACCTTCACCGGCTCAATCTGATTGCAGCGAAATAAGTACCCACTAAACCACCAGGCGCCAAAATTTGGTTATATGGTTACCACTCAGCGTAGTAAATGGTTTCCTGGTGTTCAGGAAACCATTTGGCTTGTCAATCAGTGTAGAGTCACCCACAGGCAGAAGGAAGAGGAAAGAATGAAGGAAAGAAAGACAGAAGAGGGAGTGTAAAGTCACCCGTAAGCAGAAGGACAAGGAAAGAATGAAGGAAAGAAAGACAGAAGAGGATGGAAAGAAAGAAGGATGGAGGAGAGGAAAGGGCAGACACCCGACAGCAGCACTACATCGAGTGAGTGGATGGTGAGAGCCCCCACCTACCACTGCAGAGCAAAAATATGAAATATAAAAATAAAGGACAAAAAGCTTCACCTTTAAACCAACCACCCTACCTGGAATCAGTCGAAAGAAAATATATTGAAAAAATCCCTTCCTACAAATTCAGAAAAAACAAGAACCCACCATTATATTGAAAAAACAAGAAAAAATACGAGAGAGAGAGAGAGAGAGAGAGAGAGAGAGAGAGAGAGAGGGGGGGGGGGAGGAATAAGGAGGAGGGGGAAAGTGGGAGCAGGGGACAGGAAGAGAGGAAATATCAGGATGGGAAATCCGTACATACAGACAGAGTTATAACAGACAGATAAATATAGAGAGAGAGAGAGATGGGGGGGCAAGGAAAAGGGGGGAATAACGAGGAGGAGGAAAGTGGGGTACAGGGATAGGGGAAATAACAGAATGAGAAATACAAACATACCGATAGATAGACAGATACAGACAAACACAGACAAAGAAAGAAATGGGAACTGAAAAACAAAATAAGTATGGAATAAAAATCAAAACGATCCCACCTAAATCCCCCCCACGTACAGCTAAAAATACAGCTCCACTTTTCAATATCACTAAAAATAATTGACAATGCTAAAAAAAATCTTGCATAAAGGGAGTGAAGCCATTACGAGGGGAAACTGTGAAAAAAAACACGGAAAAAAAACGAGGAGGGAAAAAAAGTTGAACAATATTGATACTGTGAATTTGTGGTTGTGTTAAGGGTGGGGAGGGGAGAAGAGGGGAGAAGAGGGGAGGGGAGGGGAGGGGAGGGGGGGAGAAGAGGGGAGGGGAGGGGAGGGGAGAAGAGGGGAAAAGGACACGACTGGGAAGGACAGAAGGGGAGAGCAGAGACGGAGAAGTGTAAGGGAAGGGAAAGGAAGGGGAGAAGGAGAGAAAAGGACAAACTGAAGAGGAGGAGAATTGAGACGGAGAAGAGGTGGAAGGGACGGGACGGGAAGGGAAGGGGAGGAGAGAAAAAGACACAAACTGAAGAGGAAGAGAGTTGAGATGGAGAAGAGGCGGAAGGAAAAAGGAAGAAAACTGGAAGGATACACGCAGAAACGGAATGAAAGTGTAGCGAAAGAGAGAGCGCTCGTAAGGTGAAGGTTTTTACTGAATAAGAAAGTTTCGCACTGCTTTGTCAAGTTACTGACTTTTAAAATCTCAGCAGAGCGACATGTAGTTACTCTGTCAAGATCCCCCCTCTTACTATTTTTTTAAGTATTCTATCGACATCACCAGCCACAGAACATTGACAAGAGACAGAGGAGGGGGGGGGATGTGAAGAATAAGGAGAGAGGGAGTGTGGAAAGAGTTAGACGGAGAGGGAAGAGAAAGGAGGGAAGAAAAGGGAATGAGAACGAAAGAAGAGAAAAATAAATTTATGGAAAGGGAAATAGGTCCTCACGTAAGAAAATAAATGGAGAGAGAGAGAGAGAGAGAGAGAGAATGGGAACGGTCAGAAGAGGTTGCGAGTATAAAGAAAAGGAGAGAGGAGTGATGGGAAAAGGATGGAGGGAACAGAGGGGAGGGAGAGGAGAGGTGAATGTGAGTGGAGCGGAGGGAGGAAGGGAGGGAGTGAAGGATATGAGTAGGAGTGAGAGAAGGTAAGAGAGCGCTGGGAGGGAGTGGGAAGGAGAGGGACGAAGGGGGAAGAGAGAAGACAGGCGTCAAAATATAGTGACAAGGAAGAAACACGACGGAGGAAAAGAAAAGCTGAAAGCGGAAAGCATGTGAAAAGAGAGAATGAAAAGAGAGAAACGTGTGAGAGAGGAAGACGAGGGAGGGAGACAAAGACTGAGGAAGGGGAAGAGAGGGAGAGAAAAGAAAACAAGAGAAATGTTAAGTGCAGAACAAGCAGCAAAGGTGGGTTGGAATAATGACGACTGAATATGTGCAAAAGAAGGACAAGAGTATGAAATGGTGTCATACGTGGAGGAGGAGGAGGAAAAAAGTGAGGAATATGGAGAGAACGAAATGGAGAATGAAGAGAAGTGAAATGAGAGAAAAAAACTGAAAGATGAAATGCGAAGCCCAAAGAAAGCACTGGAGAAGAGGAAAGGAATGAGACATGAGGGGAGGAAAGCGAAGGGAATGTAAAAGAAGGGAATGAAGAAAGACGGGAAAGGAAAGGGAAAAAGAAATTAAACGGAGACACAAATGGAACGGAAAGGAGAAAGAAGAGGAAGAAAAAGTACAGAGGAGAAATATAAAAAAGTGAAAGAAATGAGGCGTGAAATAAATGGAGAAGAGAAAATGGGGGTTGGGTGTGATCCCAGGGGAGACTGCCACAATACTCCTCGCCATGCAATCCATTTTTCATACTAGAGATTACACTCAAGGGATTCCCCCCTCCCTCCCCCCCTCTCTCTTTCCATCCCTCCTGCTCCTATCCCTCCCTCCCTCCATTCTTTTGTTTTTCTCTTTCCCATTCTTCTTCTTTTACCATCCCTTCTGCTCCTATCCCTCCAACCAATCTTTTGTTTCTCCCTTTCCGATTCTTCTTCATTTTCCACCCAACTCCTAATGCTATCCCTCCTTTCAAGCTTGTCTATCCTCTCTCACACACACACTTTCCTCCTTACTCCAATACCTCTCCTCCACTTCTAGGACCCTTTGTTTTTTATCTCCCATTCTCCCCTTTCACATCTTTCTTCCTACTTCACAACCCTTTCTCCTCCATCTCTCTTACCCTCTGTTTCTTCTCTTTTACACTTTACTTCTTACCCTCACTACCCTTCCCCTACCCATTCCGGGCACATATACTGCTATTAAAAATAAATGAATCAACGTACGACAAAAAAAGTCACGAAAAGGATAACACCACAAAAATAAACGTGAGGTAAAGAATAACTTCTGATCAAAACAAATCGACGAAGAAAGAATAATGTAAGTCACGAAGAGAATAACCCAACACCACAAACGTCACGAAGAGAACACCACATGAAATTCGTGAGGTAAAGAATATAATGTTAAACCAATAACCTGACAAAGTAACACCTACCTCATCATATCAAGGCCTGTGTGTCGTCCCATCGAGGGCGAGAATGTGCGAGAAGCGGCGAGAGTAAAGTCAGAGATTTAAGTGTAGCTCATCCTCATTTTATTCCAAAGATAAACCATCATCTTCACCTTTGCATCTTGTATCCTCATCACGCAACCCTGAAAACAAGACATTAGTAAATAAATGCTGCTAGCGTTTTCATACTAGTACTACAATAATAATAATAATAATAATTAATAACAGAAATGACAAAAGCCTGAAAACTTGTACGGACATGTGGAAATAATCAAGACGGGAAAGACATGAGTACCTATGAAGAACACCGTATTATCTTATCTTAATTCTGCTTTTACTCTTGTTGTAGCGGGAGCAATGACCTCTGTTGTTAGGCTGTCATTACCTTTTTTCAGTCAATCAGTTAAGCATATCTCTTCCTGGTCGACTATCTACGGTACTCCTATCATCCAATCCTTTAGTACCATCAGGGCTAGGCTACGTAATCCTGACATTTAAGGTGAGAATATGCAGTCGCTCACCCTTGAATGGTATTATGTGAATTATAGACCCTCAACCTGTCAGGTGCAGCCAGGATTCCGGGGGCGTGAAAGGTGAGTTAATGGCAGTGTGGCTCATTTAACTGGGCAAACTTTGCTTCGTAACTGATTCTATTTTTTCTGGCACTATGGACCCTCACTCTAACGTGGGGTGGGAAAGGGGATCTGGATGATGATGATGATGAACTCCACCCAACTCTTGAATTAAACTCTACATTCGGCTAGAGCACGTTAATCCACAAAACCAGCAGGTGTCCTCGTGGCTGACACCTGACAACATTATGCAGCAACGAGAAACTCAGTCAATGGGTTTACCTTCCTTCTGGCGATATGCAACCCCACTAGGCAACCCTGATAAAAGTAAACAGTTGAATAAAAATACTACTAGTGCTTATGTAGTCGGCTAGAATTACATAGCCAGAATCATAGGCATTATATGACATTTAATATCTAAACTACTAATAATATCACGTATCATAGTCTGCTCCAGTTACATACCTAGTAATGGTGAGATACGAGATGGCTTTATATGGAACTATACTCTTTTAAATTTAACTTGACCTAAAACTGCCATCTCTCCATCTTAAATGCTGTTGTACGAATTACTAACACCTGAATACGATGCTAGTCACGAAGAAGTGCTATGGAAAGTATGGAAAGCCACAGTGTTTTCTTTTTCTACCCGACAGGAAGTAAGCTACAAAATGTCGGAAATGTCAGCCAAGTGAAGGTGACAGAACCAGACTAACCAGCTTCTTTTTATTTAACAGAACTATATCATCGGTTAAAATCAGTATTCAGGTAACTGCCAAATATAAAAAAGCAATAAAACCTGTGAGCTTGCATAACATTAGTAAATCAAATAAGTTTGTGGAGGCAATATTGTACTTGAAGAGTCATCTATTTCTGTGTAACCGTAATTAATTACTTATTTCATTAATAACAATGCTAGTAATTGTATTGTGTGTGTGTGTGTGTGTGTGTGTGTGTGTGTGTATGTGTGTGTGTGTGTGTGTGTAAATGAAAAATGTGGTGATGGTGACTGGCAATATGATACATTAACTAATTAATTACGACATAAGAATAGCTCACAGCCCCAACCCAGACGTCAAGGTATGGTATTAGGTTAATCCCTGGGAATGAGTGCATATAAGGAAATAACGACCGTGACCAAATAGATATGTTATACGTCCACAGTAGCAGTTTCAAAGCCTATCAACATCAGAAAACAAGGAAATAACGACCGTGACCAAATAGATATGTTATACGTCCACAGTAGCAGTTTCAAAGCCTATCAACATCAGAAAACAGCCGTTTCCCTGCAACTGGTACCTTTCAATGGTTGATTCAGGCTAACATCAGACAATTAATATCAGCAGAGAAATAGTAGCCAATGCAGTCAGGACATTAAAAACAGACAAATATCAAGAGAGACACAGCACCAGTATCGGTACACAATCAGTGTTAAAACAATTCCGATTAATCCTTTCGCTGCCATAGATACACTTGGGTATTTCAAGCCAAAACCAATTTCATTCAGCAGACAAAAGCCCTACATTACGTCAACTGGTTACTATTCATGCTGTACTGTGGGAATGACCCAGTTATGTCATGTGAAAACTAACTGAATATAGTACCGTTAAGTAAAATATAGCCACCAATGACAAACGACAACTAACAAAAGGTTGCATCATCATATCTGACCACTAATGGTGCCGGACGGATGCTTTCACATACTAGTACCAATAACGTATAGCCACGCGGCGGAACTCCCTGGATAGACAACTGGCCCTCAAACTTCCTCCCTATCCCTCAAAAGGAAGGTGGTGGAAGGAGATGGAAAACTTCACACTGCTGTTCACTGGGTTCATATTCATATGAACCTGAGGGTAAAACCACCGTTACTCATTAAATGCTTTTTGTTTCATTACAGTACATCAAAATTTTAAAAATAATTGATTCTAAAGGCACAAAGCAGGCTACCAACAATGCCTTCTGGAAGGCACATCTCAGCCATTTGGTTAAACGGAATAGTCATCTCATTATAAATCAGTTATGTGATGAATTGCTACAATGATAATTTAAAAGTCAGACCCCCACCCCACCCCTTTTTGGAATAAGGATTCAGAAATTATCATGAATTCGCTTTAACTCCCCGCGTGCCAGCTATTTTTAGCCCTATGGGTCACCCCAGTGCCGGTCATTTTTCGACTTTTTTTTTTTGGGGGGGGGGCTAAAATGTTAAGATTTTGATGTGGAAACAACGAATTTCGCCATTAAAATGCTCACTGAAGCTCAAAAATGGGTTACATTGAGTCCTGCATACTTGTATACAGGTATAGCCGCTCTCTCACGCTCAGCACGTACATGAGAGAAAGCCATTTTCTGTGTAAGGTATACCCAGGTATTTATGCAGGGAAGGTATAGCAATGCTCAGTACACTTTTCTAATTACTTATTACTTCAACATCTATCAGAGTTTGCGTGTCTTTCTCACTGTGAATGCATTATCATACACTTATGTGAAAATAGGTACAACCTGACTTCATTATGTGCAGTCCTGGCACTTACAAAAAGGTATATACAACTTGACTGCCCTATATAGTCCTTACACTTACAAGAAAATACAACTTACACTTACGTGAAAATATTTACAAAATGCCTTCACTATGTACAGCACTGGGTGAGGCACACAGGCAGAGTGAGGCAGAGCGAGCGTGAGGGGTGGAGCGAGTGAGTATATGGCCTCGACAGCCTAGGGAATGGTAGAGGAACAGTTACCATACGTGTCTGCCAATTTTTACCCGTGAATCTTGAAAAATGCGGTCACAGTGAACTTTTTTATTTCAAACAGTTTTAAAACGGCACTGGCACTGGCTACGGAATTATGTCAGACTGTATTAAAACGGCATTGGCACGGGGTGGGTTAATGATAATCGTAATGGCTCCATCTGAGAGTCTTGTGCAGATGAAGTGATGCATGCAAGCCAACAGTTAGCTGTGAGCCAACATGACCATCCAATGTTTACATGTACAGAACCTCCATGTCGTGCCTCTGCGCAGGTAGTGGTCTCCACGTCTACCCTTTGCAGACCCAGTCTTGCTCGCCCATTCACTTGCATGTCCCCGCCACTGGTCGTCTCCCTTGCATTCTCAGCTACTTAACATTCTGGCTTGTGTAGAGCAATTGCAACTCTATCATTACTGCCAGGTAACAATGCAAGTATACTACGAATAGTGCTGCATGTGATAATAAGTCGAGAGAATTTTTAATATGCAAAATAAGTGAAACTCGTTTGAAAATCATGTTTAGTGCCACCCCCAGTAGAAAGTGTGGCACTACTGATGCTGCTAATGGCAAACTAAAAGGGTAAAGCATAGCCTTTATCTTAACTTGAAATCAGACACTGTTTAGCACCATGAGGAGAGGCAGGGACAGAGCACGATTGCTGATGCCCTAAAGCTGTCCCCGTCCACAGTCTCGATGGTGATCAAGAAATCTCATGCTGTGATTGCAGCATCACAAAAAGTGCCTTCCCTGACTGCATAACTACTAACCAGATCAAGGGAGCTTATCCTGGACGAGATGGAGTGTCTCCTAGCTCTGTTAGTTTGTGAACTGAACTGAGGAACAGATTCTTCACTGAACATATCCTTAGACTCCTGCTCTGTTGAATGACTTCAAAATTGAGCAAGGTATGGAGGCCAAGGAGTTCAAGGCCACCTTGGGTTGGTTTCAGCAGTTAGGGCCTGTGCTGGCCTGAAACATGTGACCACACATGGCGAGGCTGCTGGTGCTGATCACGTGGCAGCTGAGGCTTCCCAGCAAAGCTGAAGGCAATGATAAGAGGAATGAAGATACTCTCCAAAACAGGTCATTAACTTTGACACAGTAGACCTGCTGCGGAAACAGATATCCCGTAAAACATATATCAGCAAGGGAGAACGATGCATGCCAGGGTTTAAGGCAGGCAAGGACCCCCTCATCTTCCTCCTTGGTGCGAGCGCACCGCTCCTGGTTTACCAATGGGAGAACCCCCGAGCATTGGCAGGGTTCGTGAAGGAGAATCTTGGTGTTACAGTATTTGGAAGAGTAACCTGGCCTGGCTTACCTCTGGCCTTGGTACCTCATACATGCGTGGATATCTGTACCCCCCCAGCCTGCATGACTATGCCAGCTAGAGCAACCTTGCCAACTGATTCATCCTGCTGGTTGACAATACCCCAAACAACCCTGACAGCACAGAGGACTAAGTGGATAATGTCAAAGCAGCGTACCTGACCCCCCCAAAACATCACTGCTCCAGCCCATGGATTGGGGCGTTCAAGGCCTACTACCTCTGCCGCAACATAGAGCAGACAGTGAGGGCCAAGTGATACTGGGAAAAGCAATCCAATGCAGAGGTTCCGTAAAAATTTCAAAACATCAAACACATCATCGGCATCACAGCAGCGTGAAAGGTGATGCAGCCATGCACAATGCATGCTATCTGGCGTAAAGTAAGGTCAAAGTGTGTGCACTCCTTCACGGGGTTCCCGGCAGGGGAGAATATCCGTCGAAAACATCCTCGATCTCTTGCACGAGATGGGATTTGAGGTCGAAGAATATGTGGAAGAAGTCCTGGACAGCCACACTGGGGGGTGGGAGAGGGCAGCAGGTTGCTGACGACTCGGGGGAGGGGGGGGGGCATGGTCAAGGGAACCATTCCTATCCCCACAGAACCCATGATGTATCAACCTCATTATACTATACATCGTTACAACAGGTTTTCACTTGACAAAAACCTAACGCATAGCAAGTCGTGATTATACCGTATTTCAAGGTTTTTCATTCTGTCCTTAATTAATCTAAATCACAACATGGAGGCTTGACACGTTTGTAATGACTGTTCATGGTCAAATAAACTATAACTGAAGTGCATTACATACCATTCACTGTAAAATGTTTGGTGACATGATTCAACTATTATATACAGTTAATTAAAAATTTACAAATACAAGGCAGTTTCATTGTAAATGCACAAAAACCTGTTCGTACAATGTGCAATTATTTCACAAACTGGCAATATTAAGCAACTAACGAGTATATTTTCTTCAGTTTCAACATACTACACAAGACAGCTTAAAGTTGATATAGTTAAAATTTTGCAGGGAGTCTTATTACATGACCAGAAGCAAGATCAAAGTCATACTGTGGTCACATCCATAAGGTTTTCAAATAAGCAATAAATAAATAAAAAATAGTACCTTGTCAACAAAAAATCATACTTGAAGGAATGTTCTTTTTACCTTTTCGCCTCTTACCGAAGTTTGTGAGGTGGAAGGCGAGAGGAAGAGAGGGTGACCATGGATGAGGCAGAAGGTCAGGGTGGAGCAGTACCGGTATAGGATTAAGGTGTGGGTTAGAGGACCGTCTTATAGAAGAGAACAGGACGGCGTGGAGGTAATCTGTTCTTGGCCACTTCCTCCGCAATTAACTCTTCAGCTGCACCTGAGTTTCTGTGACGTGAATCCCCAATTATAATCTGGAATATAATACAAAGTTATTTATTCTCGTCAAAAACATTTACGTGAGAGTTTTAATAATTCCTTGTGCCCTTAATTTCTCCGGCAATACCAGAAATAATAGTCTGAATATTTGTCCTTAATTTCTACCACATTACCAGAAGTATGTCTGAATAATTCCGTGCCCTTCATTTCTGACACCGGCGGAATATTATTGTAGTCTGAATACATCTCTGTCCTTCATTTCTCTGACATTAGCATGAACAATAATATTCATCATCATCTCACCCAGTGCTGCCCCATAAGGAGCGTAGGAGTGCACAAATAAGTCTGAATAATTCTCTCTCTGCCCTTCATTTCTCTCACATTAGCAGAAATACTCCATCCAACCATCATCTAAACCTGTGTTTCCCCATCAGGAGCGTAGGAGCCCGGGGCTAGGCAAGTTGGTCCTTACATTTAAGATGAATGACCAGCCTAATTCATCCCTGAGTGGCATTATGTGAGAAATAAACCCCAACCATCCCTTGGATATAAACCTGCAATGGCTCAATCCGATTGGAGCACCTTAATTACTGGTACCCACTAAACCACCAGGCGCCATAATTTGGTTATGGTTACCACTTAGTGTAGCAAATGATTTCCTGGTGTACAGGAAACCATTTGGCTTGTCACTCAGTGTAGTCACCCGCAGACAGAAGGAAGAGGAAAGAACGAAGGAAAGAACAACATAAGAGGAAGGAAGGAAAGAAAAAAGGAAGAGAGGAAAGGCAAGCCACCCAAGAGCAGCACTACATCGAGTGAGTGGATGGTGGGCACTTCCACCTACCACCAAAAATATAATAATCTCAATAATTCTCTGTCTTTCATTTCTCTGACGTTAGCAAATAACCTGAATAATTCCCAGCCCCTTCATTTCTCTGACGTTAACAGAAATAAAAAGTACCTACTTCTCATCAGAGTTAAGGCATCTGATTATAAACTGATAAGCATATTCTGAACAAAAACTGTACAATAGTCTAAACGTTTTAAATGATAAAGATGTTCGCAGTAAGTGAAACTGATGCAGTACACTCGTTTGCAATCTAGTATACAATAATAAAAATAAACTTTTCTTATATTTTGTACACTCTGCATAGTTTTATATGAACATTTAATTTTGGTTTACAATCCATTTCCCTCCTTATGAATGTAAACTAAAATCTCAAGACATAAAACAGTTATTCTGGTTTGCGGGGTACATTTAATTACAAGTATTTGATAAAATTACCTGCTCTATTCTCAATTAAAGTACAATTACTGTCGCTAGTCAAATAATTACCTATCATCACAACCTGCATACCCGGTAATTACTTAGTTACCTCATACAGACACTGCCTATCATTACACTCGATCAACGTATACTGTACGGTACTTTTATTATTTTTCTTTATAGTCCATTTGCAAGATCATTTTTGCTCCTGAAATTGAAAATAAATAAATCTATCAAGTTCCTAAAAATATATTTACATCTATCTACAGCCAGATGCCTTAATCCCGTAAAGGGTTGCCGTTTTTCCTTCGAGTTAGTTTCATGGGGAGGGGTATTAACCCTCCGCCAACCCACAAGCTGACACGTATTGGAAAAAAATCAATCAATCATATCGTTCATAATAGTATCGTATCGTTTATAAAGGCTCCAACAGGCTAGCACGTGTCAGCCTGGTCACCTAATGTCGACGCAAAGAAAATCCTTAACTTCTGCCAGCAAACACCTGTAGGATGCCGATATATCTTAAATTTACCTTACCATTCTGTTTTGCTAACTATATCCGTCTAACGTCGATACAGACTGCATAAATATCACAAAGGAGAATATCAACGTCCCACGTGCACAAATCAACTTGTAAGGAGGAAGTGCTTGGATGCTTTCTTCCGCGACTAGTCTAAGGTACGAGACAACGCCACGAACTTCTTACCTTATATCCATCCTCTGGCCATTTCCACTCCTCAACTTTCTCTATTCTCTTCACGGCACTTTAAACTTACTGAAAATATATAGCACTCGTGTATCTAACGCAAATTTCCCGACATATTAGGCGAAAACAACGAGAGCAATAATACCTGTGCCATTTGAAATTTTCTTCCGCCATGAATGACGCGGAGGAATACATGCTCAGGTGGCCAAGATTCAATTTTTAAAAAAATTAATCCTGCACATTACTATGGCCATTTTTACCCCGTAATTGGCTTATTCCTGCTATTAGTTTGCAATTAAATATCCACTGAGCAAAGAGTTCAATTAATAATGCCCGTTAACGAATATTTGTGGAAATTACCTGAATCCTGAAGTGG
Source organism: Coenobita brevimanus (assembly GCF_032717465.1). Lineage (NCBI taxonomy): Eukaryota > Metazoa > Arthropoda > Malacostraca > Decapoda > Coenobitidae > Coenobita > Coenobita brevimanus. The sequence goes on from NC_136987.1 coordinate 1,356,016, forward strand.
GGAGCGGCGCGTAATTTACGATTGGCAGGCTTCTTAGGGCGTTTCCTTACCATCTCTTTATTTCCTATTAATTATGCTTATTACACCTTACTAGTCCGATGTGTCTTTCTATTATCAACTTAGACTGCATTAATAACACAGACGGGAATAGTTAAGTCCCATAAGAAGAAATAATACATTAAGGAGGATACAACTGCGCGACATCTTTGCCCACGAGAATACGTGCCCAGACGCATCACTCAGGCGGCCGTCTCTTACCGCAAAGAAGCTAGTTCCGTGGAATTTATGGCCAATCGCACCCTTTTTAAGGCGTACAACCTTAATACTCCAACACATTACCTTAAGGTCTTTCTATTATCAACTCAAACTGCATTGCTAACATCAAATAGAATATAAAAGCACAACAAGATGAAATAAAGCGGTAAGGGCGACTGTGTGACACCTTGACCTACGAGAATACGTGCCAGGACGCATCACTCAAGAGTTCGTCTCCTATCACACTTTGACTAGTTTACCAGCTTCAAATGGTATCCCTGCAATTATCAAATTTATATACTCATGGCAGGTTAATGAACAGGCCATGTAGCAAATATTTATAGGAATGACAAAAGGGTTTAATGGTCACGTAAGCAATAAATGAAAGAGCTATCATAGTAAGAGCTTTGCATCCGCAACAGAAAGTAGTACCAAAGAAAATGCCAACAATAATCCCGATAGCAAGGTATTCCCACTATTAATGTACCCAGTGAACACAGCCTGAATAAGCCACATGAGCAATATTAGTATAAAAATGAATGCATAAATAAACAGTCGCCTTAAGAAGGAAGGTGCAAGCTGCAAATGTAGTCCTTAAGAATTTTACCGCAACTTCGTTTGCAGCTTATTTCTCGAAGCAATATGACGGAATAAGACAATTCTAAGGGTTCCATATCCTTTACACAGCACTTCTTCGTGAGTAGGAAGGAAGGAGGGAGCAGCAAATATACTCCTAAGAATTTTACCTTAAATTCTCCTTTTGCATCATTTCCCGTGGCAGAATTGTGAAATGACAATACTAAGGGCTCCAAATGTTTCCCATAGCAATTCTTCGTTACTAGCATAATTTCCTAGCATGTCTCGTTGCAACACTATTCAATCAAGATGACAATTTTAGGTCATTAGAGTACGGCATCCTAACTTAGAAAGAATGCCCTAACAGGTAAGAGACGAAAATTTTTGAGAATCACACAAACACTTAGCGATATCCTAAACTTGAAAAAATAAACAAAAGGGTATTAAGTTCAAAATTATGGTCTAAAAAAGGTCTTCATCATGATCATAACCTTGGTCCTGCGAGTTTGTAATCATCACCATCATCATAAACTTGAAGGTGTACACTACTGCCTAACAAACTGAAAATCCTGAAACACAAATCTGTCATTATCATACTCTTAAGAAATGATCTGGAGGATTATACAATGAAAACCTTTGGGAAGCACACCGCAAAAGTACCATAATTATCAGATTATATTATGCTGATAGTTATGATATCCCAACCCGTATCATCATCATCATCTCAACCCATATCATCATAACCCTCCTCATCACCACCACCACCATCTTAACCCCTACTTCCACCTTAGAGACGTTGAAAACTACAAAACTACCAGTCATTTTCACAAGATACTTACTGGGTAACTGTTAAAAGAAAAAGAAAAAGAAAAACACGCCACCAAACAATATCCTAACTTCGAAGGAACACCCAAATAGTATATAACTACACTCAAACTGATGAGGTAAACAACTAAATACTAATTACTTACCATCATCATTATTCAAACCCATCACCATTATCATCCTAACCCAATACCATCATCATCTCAACCCTTATTCCCACCTTAAAGATTATGGATGAAAAATTTGTCAGACCTAATTAAATAAGCTTCCTATCACTATCCCAACCCAATTACCCTCTAATAAACAAGGTAATTAAGAGCCTGTGTCAAAACTAATAAGGTAAGCATAAAAGTTCATTATTCTCAACCTTCAATCCAGTTATTTATTTTAATGCCTTATTACAACTGCCTTGGGGTGGGAAAGGAGGCAACTTCTCCACCTCGGTATTGAGAGAGAGATTAGCAAGGGATAAAAGAATGCTATTTCACTCAAAAAAGCTGGAAACTGAGAGAAAAAGAAAGGGAATAAGGGGGTTAAATCACACTAATAAATCATATAGGCAGACAAGTTAGGATCCGGAAATAAAAAAACAAACTCAAAATTCGTAAAGTCCCCTGGAGCCAGCAACACCAAAAACCCATCACCATTAAGATATGGGTGAATGAGAAGTTAGGATCCTGAACTAAAAAAAAATAACTCGTTTAAAAAATCACCTTAAGCAAGAAACACTAAGGAAAAAAAAAAAAAAGGAAGACTACAAATTAAAGGAATAAACCGTGTTATAATCATCTGCTTAAAATTAAATACATAAATCAATTCACAATTTGCAGTCACCTTTGAACAGACAAAATAATTAAAATGTTAACTACTTACATCTGTAGAAAGCAGAAAAGAAAAAAAAAAGAATGAAACGTGCTCTCTAAAAAGAAAAAGCAGTTTCAAATAAATTCAGTATCTGTAACCACCTGAAATCAGCAACACATGATAGTCACTTGATCAGGTGAACGGTGCTTTAATTATTAACTCATTTACCTTAACTAATGAAATCTGCACCAAGCAAAAAAATAAAAAATAAAACACGAATTAAAAGAATGAAAGGTGCTATCAAAAGACAAAAATGAAAAAGAAAAGCAGTTCAAAATCAAAATCTGAAGTCACCTGGTCGATAATATACAAAAAAAAAAAAAAAATCAATTTAATCAGGTGGATGGTGCTTAATTACCAGCTCATTTACCTCATTACCGTCACACCTGTTATAATTAGTCTCCTAGTGACACCATAAGCTAATGCAGTCCTAAATTATCCCCAGGTTGATAAATATAAGTGGGTTAGGGAGAGTAAAATACAATGAAGCTTCAATACCCTTTCACTCTGATGACGTGGCACTGATTTATGATTTATTTAAGTAATTTCATCGGCTACGGGGAGGGGGACTAGTGGTGTGGTAGATTAAACCTTTATCTAGCCTCTCCAATTCGAAAAAGTCTCCATCGCAAAAAAAAAATAAATAAATAAATGAGTTACGCTAGCAACAATAAAACAACTAAATCCCTGCAGCAGTCAATTCTATCTCATCTTGCTCCAAAACACGGCTTACAGCAGTCAGATTTACAGTCAGGTCCTTAATTCTTACTAAATAATCAAATGTAATAATAAAAGATGCTTAAGAATGTTCGAGAATTACTTGAGATAATTCCCACAATCTCCTACTCTCGCCCAAAATCAAGACTCACAGCTGTCACATTTGCCTCAAAGTCCCTAAATCTCTTGGCGGAGGATCAGGGATAATGGCGAGGCTAATACACTTTGATCTTAGCCAAAAGGCCGAGAAGCGATGAGGCTAATACAGAAAAAACAGAAAATCATGCTTGGTAATTATAAAACTCAAGAATCCTTAAGGTGAAGAATGAAGCGCCGTTTGTCTACCCCAAAAAACACGACTCGCGACAATCAAATTTCTATCAAAGTCCCTAACTACCGTCCCGGATGGTCACGGATAACGTGGAGCTCAGCAGGGTATCAAAATACTCAAGGGATTTTATGATGGATGACGATAAGTACATTCGATTATTTTTTCCGAGACATTGACCGAGCACGAGGTTCACATTTCACCTCCATTTCCACTACTTTCCCTTAAGTAATTCCACTATGCACATGTTCAATTGTTGCACGACTACTGCATGATTGCCCACGTACCTTATGACCGCCGTTGTCCTCGTTGATTCCATAAATATGACGGGAAAATCAGCAGCGAGATCCATCGCACCCACGACGCACAGGTAAGGCGGCTCCCCAATGCCGGATTTTGCTTCCTTCGGCTCAGGTACGGTATCATCTGAAAATAACGCCTGTTTTGTAGATTATACCCTATTTTTTTATGTCACAATTTGATTTGTTTAATTATTAAGACGAATTAAGTTTTTACTGTTCATAAAAGTCGAGGAATACATTAGTTTGTACATCGATACCATCCTCGGCAATCTGGTTAAAAAGCGTTATTACGAAATATGAATAATTTTCTCACCATACTTATTTAATTCCCTTATTTCTGAATACCTACTCGCAAACTTATCAACCAAAAGAGCTTGAAGCGAGACGAATCGAACTACTCCGAACAGGTATTTATCACCATATCAAATCGTGGCAAGGAGATACCTGGCGTATCTCTGAATGCCGTAAAGATTATTTTGACTTCCAGGCATCCTTCAGCCCTTGTGAGATAAAAAATATATATATATATTAGCATTCTTTATTTACTCATTACGAGATATTTTCCACTGTATATAGTAGAATTATAAATGCAATGCTTCGGCCAATAGTGAACCGAGATGACGTGGATGAGAAATGAAGGATGTATTCTCAGTCTCGGGAATTTAAAATGCTTCACTTCCTCCTATGCGATTTACTTCTTCACATTACACTTAAATGCCTTCTACTATGTCCAGTAAATGATAGACGTGTACTGTAAACAGATATAAAGAATAATTAACATGCAGGAGAAAATCAAGGTGTAAGATTAGATTTACACAGCGAACGAACGTGAACACTGTCGAGCGAGCATTTTCGAAACCTTTAGCGTATATGGTCACACACACTCTCCTGATTATTCCTTCTTGTTCTGGGACCTCTGTAGTGAATGAAGGTCTCCATATCCACGCTGCAATCGCTTATGTACCAGTGTTAAGGGAGAAAATGGCAATCGTATGTGTTAGAATGTCTGGCCTATTTTTTTTTTTTTTTCTATTACGTAATTTTACTTTTTTCGAACAAGTTTCTGATAATGTGGACATGGGGGGCGCGGTAGCACAGTGGTAGCGCGCTGGACTCGTAATCGGGGAATTGCGAGTTCAAGCCTCGCCCGGGCTGCCGTGCCGGGAGTGGTAGCTCGCTCCTGTAACCCTAGCGGGGCTATATAGTCCAATACAGGGCTTAGCTCGGGGGAACTCCATTTCTCCCATTTCTTCTGATAATGTGGATTTTTTTTTTCACAAAAATCTGTTCATTAACTATACATTAGCTGTTGTTATTGTTATGGTAATGATGATGATGGTTCAGGAAATTATGATGATGGTGATGATACTTGAGGAAATTATAATAACAATGATGTTTATGGTTATGGTAATGATGATAATAATGGAAATAATGTTGATGATTGTGATGATGATGATAATGGTAATGATGATGCTTAAGGAAGTGTTGATTATGATGATGATGATGATGTTTAAGGAAATGATAATAACGATGATGATTAAGGAAGCAATGATGATGATTAAGGAAGTAATGATGATGATGATGATAATAATGATGTTAATATGATAATGACAATGATACTGCTAATGATAGTTTTCCTTCTTTGTAACCTCCTGGGATGGGGGGGGGAAGAATATTTTCCTAGTATCCTTGCTTGTAAGAGGCAACTAAGAGGGTCTTTTTGTCTCCCATCTTCCCCTTCTTACTGTCCTCTTCTTCCCTCTACCTCTTTCCCTTTTCTTGGCGTTTCCTTGTTTCCTCCGGCCTCTGTTTCCCCTCTACTCCCATCAAGTTAGACATTTGGTTGTGTGAAATGGATAGTTTAAGGACTTTCCACTGACTCTGACCTTTTCTCCCTAACACCACGTCCACGCCAAGATCACATCAACGCCAGCCTTAGTGCCATAGACCTATACTATGGCTTGCTGCTGGCTCTTCCCTAGTCCTTCCCTCCATAGCCTTTACCCAATCTTAAATCCCTATTTATCCCCTGCCGCGTCCTTCCTACTCCCTACTCTACATACCTTCAAAGCATGACACAGTGCCTCATGATCTTTGCTATCTGGCACTTGTATTTCACTCACTCACCCACTCCCTCACTCACTTATTCACTCACTCACTCACTCACTCACTTCTACTTTGTTGCTGGATCCTAACCGACCCCAACCTTACTATGGATGGGAATAAGAGTTGGCATGATGATGATGATGATGATGGTGTGGTGGTGGTGGTGGTGGTGGAGATGGTGATTATGATGGTGATGATGATGATGATGGTGGTGGTGGTAGTAATGATGATGATGATGATGATGATGATGGTGGTGGTGGCGGTGGTGCTGGTAATGATGATGGTGATGGTGGTGGTGGTGGTGGAGTTGGCTGTGAGGTGGTGAAGTAGAGAGGGACTGTGGCTGGGGCTGATGATGGTTGTTAGTGCCGTGTTACAAGATGCCACGACACGAAATACAGGTACACACAACACCTGTCCACGACCCTCAGCAATACTCTCACCTTCTCATAGGTAAATTTCTCACCAGCCTAAGTTAAATTGACGAAAGGTAGTATGAACTCTCTCTCTCTCTCTCCTAAATCTCTATGCATAACAAAATGAGATCTCACTAATTAAAAGATAAAATCTCCTTCTATCTCTTCCCCCAACCTCTCTCTCTCTCTCTCTCTCTCTCACCTTCGCTCATCAATGCGTTAAGGGCACGTGTACCATCGCCCACCCTATCCTTGTCCACTGCCCCCACCCTAACAGTATTAGCACACACACACACACACACACACACACACACACACACACACACACACACACACACACACACACACACACACACACACACACACACACATTTTCGTCTACCCACATCCACACTATTATATTCTGTGTTGGCAGTGGGTGGTGTGGGTGTTGGCAGTGGGTGGTGTTGGTGTGGGCGGTGGGTGATGTGGGTGTGGGCAGTGGGTGGGCGGGCGGGCAGGAGTGGGTGGAAGTGTGAATAAACAAAAGGAACATGATGGATGGTGGCTGTATCCTGTGACTTGATTCCCTCTCTCTCTCCCTCTCTCTCTCTCTCTCTCTCTCTCTCTCTCTCTCTCTCACACACACACACACACACACACACACACACACATCTAGAACACACACACTAATGCAAATAAGAAAAATAAACAGGAATAAACAAGAATCAGTAACAAATCTATCTGAACCACTTGCCAACATTTCCAAAAAAATTTCCTCAATCTTAAATTACGTAAGACGCTGCTCCTACCAATTTTCCTGTACATCTGATGGCCGGAGGGTGTGGAGGGTGGGGGAGAGCGCCTTGTGTCTTCATATTCTGCTCTTAACACCTCTATAGGATCGATTTATTTTTATTCTTCTTGCCTCTAGACGAATTTATTCAGCTGGGTGGGGCTGGAATCTGTAGTGAAGGGAAGAGAATTAATACACAGGCTAATTAGAGAGGAAGGTCTGTATTATCTATTACTGTATCTACTTTGACTGTGAATTACTCCTCTCTCTCTCTCTCTCTCTCTCTCTCTCTCTCTCTCTCTCTCTAACCATCTATCCATCTATTTCTATCTATCACACGCCTCTACCAAATATCAAAAGAGAATATGCTCTCTCTCTCTCTCTCTCGCTCTAACCATCTATCCATCTATTTCTATCTATCACACGCCTCTACCAAATATCAAAAGAGAATATGTTCTCTCTCTCTCTCTCTCTCTCTATCTATCTATCTATTGATCTACCTATCTAGCTGTCTATCTATCACACGCCTCACTACCAAACACTACAATGACACATTCCATCCATCATCATCAGAATCTACCAGTCTAGCCACGGCGCCCTACCCTAGTAATGAAGTAAAATAGGATAGGATGAAGGAAGGGTAGGGACAGTGAAGAGTGTGCCTATACCTCTTACTATTCACATTTACCTAAGCGATTTAGTTTGCTTAATACACTTTGTTATCCTATTCTGTGTTACATAAATCCTTGAGACATCACCGTTCTCTTCATAAACGTATAAAGGGATATTAACCTGCCATATCCAAAAATAAATCGCTAAGGAGGAGGTGTTAGGGAGGCCCGACGACGAGAATATGGGCTTTGATCTTACGAGAGAAATATTATGAAGTTATTATCCTGAGATGCTTTGTGTATCTCGACGTTGGTAGTTATGTCAGTGTTCCCTCCATCTGACCAATCCAGTCTCTCTCCCTTTAACCTCTCTCTCTCTCTCTCTCTCTCTCTCTCTCTCTCTCTCTCTCTCTCTCTCTCTCACACACACACACACACACACACACACACACACACACACACACACACACACATACACAAATTCTTAAAGTTTGGTCATGAGAAAATATTATACTACTGTTATTATTTTTATTATTATTATTATTATCATCATCATCATCATCAAAGGTCCGTCCCCAAGGTAGGACAGTAATCTTCCTCCCCTGTCTATTCTCTCTTTCTCCTTTGTCTCCTTAGCCCTTCCATCTCTCCTATCTTCTTTCTCTCCGTCCTTCCTTCCCTCCTCCTTCAGTCTTCCCTTCTCTTCCCTTCCTTCCTCCCTCCTTCTATCTTTCCATCCTCCCTTCCTTCCTCACTCCTTCTATCTTTCCATCCTCCCTTCCTTCCTCCCTCCTCTCCTCTCTTCCCTCCTTCCTCCTGTCCTTTCTTACCGCCTTGTTTCCTTTCTTTCATCTCTTCCCTCCTTCCTACCGCTTTTCCTCCATTCCCTTCCTTCCTCCCTCCTCTCCTCTCTTCCCTGCTCCCTTAACGTCTACTCAGCTCCCCCTCTCTCCGTCCTAATCTCCTCCTTTGACATGAAGCTACTCTCTCTCTCTCTCTCTCTCTCTCTCTCTCTCTCTCTCTCTCTCTCTCTCTCCTGTTTATATATAGACCCCATACTCCTCAATCACTTTATCTTCCTCCTCTCTCCTCCTCCTCTTAACTCCCCCTTTCTCTCCCTTTCTTCTCCATCTCGATTTAATCTCCCCTTTCTCTCTTCCCTCTCCTCCTCCCCTCCCCCTCTCGGTCTCCCTCCTCCTCTCTCTCCTTC
>NC_136987.1:1370000-1377500 GCF_032717465.1 Coenobita brevimanus
CTCTCACTTTATCTCTGCCTTGCTTTCTCTATCTCTCACTTTATCTTGCTTTCTCTATCTCTCACTTTATCTCTATCTTGCTTTCTCTACCTCTCACTTTATCTCTATCTTGCTTTCTCTATCTCTCACTTTATCTCTACCTTGCTTTCTCAGTCCCTCATTCTCATTTATTTCTGCATTTGCTTTTCTTCCTGCCATTATTCTCTCTCTCTCTCTCTCTCTCTCTCTCTCTCTCTCTCTCTCTCTCTGCCAATTACCTGACAGTGGCACTCTCACTCCTACATCTTGACTGAGATTACCAGCTCTCTCTCCCTCCCTCTCTCCTTCCGTCCCTCTCTCTCCCTCTCTCTCTCTCTCTCCTTCCGTCCTTCTCCCTTCCTCCTCCCCTCTCTATCATTCCTTCCTTCTCCCTTCCTCTCTCTCTCTCTCTCTCTCTCTCTCTCTCTCTCTCTCTCTCTTATATATAAAATGTTCACAGATGTTACGAGCGAAGCAAAATGGACCTTAAGGGTTGGATTTCTTTGCCTCCACCTGTTGCTCTCTCTCTCTCTCTCTCTCTCTCTCTCTCTCTCTCGCCTTTCCTTATTTCACTTCGTTCCTTCTTTTCTTTCCTCTTCCCCTCTCTCTCTTTTCATTTCCTTCCCTAGCTCTCTCTCTCTCTCTCTCTCTCTCTCTCTCTCTCTCTCTCTCTCTCTCTCTCAATCCATCATTTGGGCAATTGCTTCCAAGGTCATTTTTCTCACCACCATCACCCAATTTCAACATCAAGATTCCATATTTCATGCTATCCTTGTCACATCCAGACGGTTTTCTTCATCTTACAGACGATTTGGAGCTGGAGGGGTTAGATACAGCCTTCATTAACCCCTTCACTACCAGGGCGTCTCTTAATTAACACCTGTCTAACACCTGTGAAGTGGCGTGGGACAGGGCGACATGGAGGCGATTTGTTTGTGGCCACCCCTTTCGGGATTAAGGCGTCTGGCAATAGACAGAGGTAGATAGACTAACACTTGTCCAGACTTAATCATCTAACCTACTATTCCTTCCATCCTTCCTCTCCTTAGCTTCGCCATCTTCAGCCACTCTCGTACTTTCGCTCTGTCTCCGACCTCCACATGGTATGAGTGAGGGAGGGGGAGAGGAGAGGAGAGAGAAAATGAAGGGAGGAAAGGAAAGGAAAGGTGTAGAAGAAGAGGAAGAGGAATAAAGGGAAGGGAAAAGAAGGGAAGGGAGGGGAAAGGAAGGGAAAGGGAGGGGAAGGGAAGGGAAAGGAAGGGAAGGGAAGGGAAGGGAAGGGAGGGGAAGGGAAGGGAAGGGAAGGGAAGGGAAGGGAAGGGAAGGGAAGGGAAGGGAAGGGAAGGGGAAGAATGGGGTCGGATGTGGTGGGATAGGGAGGGGAAGGGCTGAGGCAGGATGGGGTGTGGTAGGGAAGGGGATGTTGAAGGGGAAGGTGTGTTGTGGTGTGGTGTGGTGAGGTGTGGTGTGGTGAGGTGTGTTGTGGTTAGGTGAGGTGTGTTGTGGTGTGGTGTGTCGTGGTGAGGGGCGGTGTTATGTGCTGGGATGAGATGGAATAAGGTAATCATGGCTGAGGTGAGGTGGGGTGTGGTAGAGCAGGGAAAGGAACGGCAGGGTGGGGTGGGGTGGGGTGGATTTTGCTGTGGTGCAGTGTGGTGTGGTGTGATGAGATGGGGTAAGGTAAGCAAGGTTGACGTGAGGTGAGGTAGGGTAGGGAGGAGTGAGGTGAGGTGGGGTGAGGTGTACTGGAGGAGGGATGGGGAAAGGCAAGGTGGGGTGTGATGGGGAGAGATGGAGAAAGGCAGGGCAGGGAGGGGTGTGGTGTGGTGTGGTGGGGTGGGGTGGGGACGGATGGGGAGGGCAGGTGGGGTGTGGTGGGTTGGGGTGTTGTGGGGAGGGATGGGGAAGGGCAGGGTGGAGTGTGGTGGGGTGGGGTGTTGTGGAGAGGGATGGGGAAGGAAAGGGTGGGGTGTTGTGAGGTGTGGGGGGATGGGGAAGAGCAGGGCAGGGAGGGGTGTGGTGGAAAGGATGGGGAAGAGCAGGGCAGGGAGGGGTGTGGTGGAGAGGATGGGGAAGGGCAGGGCAGAAAAGGGTGTGGTGGGGTGTGGTGTGGAGGGATGGGGAAGAGCAGGGAAGGGAAGGGTGTGGTGGGGTGGTGTGTAGTGTGGTGGGGCGGGAAGTAATGGAGTATTGGAAAACCATTTGGTGTTCCTCGGTGGCAGAGCGGGAAGGTGAATAAATAAGAGGACGCCAATGTGTTATATCCAGCCAGTCAGGTAATTGCAGGTAGGCAAACAGGTGCGCAGGCAGCCAGGTGAGTAGGTAGGCTGGTAATTGGAAGTTGGCAGGGAGGATAACAGGCAGGCAGGAAGGACGAAAAGAAGGTGGGTAGGCAGGTAGGGGGATAAGTAGGTAGGATGGGGGATAAGAAGGTAAGTAGGTAGGTAGGAAAGTAAAGAGGTGGGATGGAGGATAAGAAGATAAGTAGGTAGGTAGGAAGGTAAGTAGGTAGGAAGGAGGATAAAAAGGTAAGTAGGTAGCTAGCCAAAGAGGTAGGCAGGAAGGTCATTAGAGGAAGGGAGGTTGGTGGGGGAGGAAGGTCATTTGGGGAAGGTAGGTAGGTAGGTAGGTAGGTAGGGAGGGAGGGAGGGAGGGAAGGAGGCAAGGGTAAGCTAGGTGGTGAGAGGCAGAAAATGTGGCAGATAATTTTATGGGCAGGGAGGGAAGAAGGGAGGGAGGGAGGCTCTGTAAGTAGGTAAATGATGGGCAGGTAGGTAGGAGGTCTGATAGGCAGTTTGTGGGTAAGTGAATAAACAAGAGCATGTCAATATAGTACATCAAGGTAGGTAGGTAGGTAGGCAGGCAAGTAGGTAGGTAGGTAGGTAGGTAGGTAGGTGGGGACAGATACGTCGGTCGGTCGGTAGGTAGGTAGGCAGGTAAGTCGACAGGTAAGTAGGTAGGTAAGTAGGTATCCCAGTCGTGCAGAAAGAACCCGTCGTTCACGCAAACCATCAATTTCCACCTTTTTTCCCTTCACAAATAATTTGAAGTGATAAAACACATACATACACACACACACACACACACACACACACACACACACACACACACACACACACACACACACACTAATAAAAAGATAAGCAGCATCAGAAAAAGCAATACAACGAGAAAATAAATAAATAGACAGATAGATAGACAGATAGATACATAGACAGATAGATAGACAGATAGACAAATAGATGGATAGATAGATAGACAGACAGAGAGATAAATAGATAGACAGACAGAGAGATAAATAGATAGACAGACAGATAGAGAGACATATGGATAGATAGACAGACAGACAGATGGATAGAAAATAAATTGATATAAAATACAGATAAAAGATGATTAGACATTCAGACAGACAGCATAAGAGAAACATCAGATACGTACACACGGGTATTAACACCTTTCCCTTAGAGATTTATCCCGCAAACAACGCGGTAGTATTCTCATTTGTGCTACTTACACTCTTATATTTACAGGTATCGTTGGAAGCTCCCTAACACCTTTTCCTAAGCGACTTATTTTACTTATTACGCCTTTCTCTCAAGCTCCGTCTTACCTAATTCCTTCCAATATCGTCATACTCTGCAAAAATATCTATCTATCTATTGCCAGACGCCTTAATCCCGTAAGGGGTGACCACAAACAAATCGCCTCCATGTCGCCCTGTCCCCCACCATTTCATTGTCATGCTCCCAGCTCACACACCCCTCTCTTATATACCTCTCTACTCCATCCCTCCATCTCATCTTTGGCCTCCACCTCACTCACATACACTCTCCTCGTCAGTCTCTCATTTTCCATCCTCTCCACATTAACCAGTCGTATCCAAAAATAAATCGCAAAGGGAAAAGTGCCAGGGAGAATATACGGATCCATGTCAGGCATCAATTACCATCTTTTCTTACCGTCAGCTCAGAGTAACAAACAGCAAAGGATTACCGGATTACTCAGCACGGCATAAGGTTACCCGGCACGAGATACCACGCTGACATTACCAACCGCAGTGGCTAAAGCTCCCTAACACCATTTCCTAAGTGATTTATTTTATTTATTTATTTATTTTTTTTTGTTACACCTTACCGTCCTCCTCTGTGTTACATACTGACATTACCCAAACCACAGTGGCAAAAGTTCCCTAACACCTATTCCTAAGCGATTTATTGCTTTGCGAGACCTTACTGTCCTCTTCTGTGTTACTAACGTTACCCAACCACAGTCCCAAGAGATCCCTTAAACCTTTTCCTAAGCGATTCATTTTTTCATTACACCATACCGTCCTCTTCTGTGCCACGTAAATTCTTCCCATATCGTCATACTCTGCATAATACACACACACACACACACACACACACACACACACACACACACACACACACACACACACACACACACAAGGATATTAACCACCTAGGCTATATCCAAAAACAAATCGCGAAGGAAGAGGCGTTAGGGAGCTTCACAGAAGGATATTAACCACCTATGTCCAAAAAAATAAATTGACGAGGTTAACTAAGCCAACTGACGAGAGAGTACGAGGTGTGTGTGTGTGTGTGTGTGTGTGTGTGTGTGTGTGTGTGTGTGTGTGTGTGTGTGTAACCAAGCTGTGTGCGTTGAAATAAAAGTTTTTATGATGAGGCCAACAAGACCACCAGAGCGATAAATATATGCACACACACACACACACACACACACACACACACACACACACACACACACACACACACACACACACACTGAGAGAGAGAGAGAGAGAGAGAGAGTTCAAAATGTGTTGGTGTGAGAGGCGTGTGGGGGAGTTGGTGTGTGTGTGTGTGTGTGTGTGTGTGTGTGTGTGTGTGTGTGTGTGTGTGTGTGTGTGTGTGTGGATCTTTGGCGTGATGCTGGCCAAGTACCGAATTATTCCCGCGCCATCTGTTATTCTCGTGCGGGAGGCGAGTGGGTAGCAGAGGGAGGGAAGGAGGTAGGTAGGTAGGTAGGTAGGTAGGTAGGAAGGTAGGTAGGTTCGCAGTAGGCAGGTAGACATATAGGAAGTCATGCAGTTAGTTAGGAGGTAGGTAGGTAGGTTTTTGATAGGCAGACACACACACACACACACACAAGAAGGTAGGTAGGTAGGTAGACAGACACGTAGGCAGGTAGGTAGGTAGGCAGACAGTCAGACAGGTAGGCAGGTGGGTCAGTAGGTAGGTAGAAAGACAGACAGGCAGGCAGGTAGGTAAGTAGACATACAAAGACAGGTAGGTAGGTAGACAGGTAGACAGACAGGCAGGTAGGTAGGTAGGTAGGTAGAGACAGATAGGCAGACAGATATTTCCTACATAAATAGCGTAAACAGAGAATTCTAAAATAAAAGACTATGGCGAGAGCAAGGGTTAAGAGAACGCATATTAAGGAAGGTAAGTCAGTAGGTGGGTAGGTGGGTATGTAAGTAGGAATGAAGGCAGGTGACAGGAAGGTATGAGGCTAGATGGATGTGAGGTAGGTAGGTATGTAGGAAGGCATGAGAGTTGAGAGGTGGTAGGTAGGTATGAAGGCTGATGAGTGGTAGACAGGTAAGTAGGAAGGTTTACAGGTAAGTAGGTAGGTAGGTAGATAGGTAAGTAGGTAGGTAGGCAGACAGGTAAGTAGGTAGGCAGGGAGGCAGGTTATGGTACCTTTCTATGACCCAAATAATATCACAAAGGCCAGTAAAAAATATACATAACTAAAATAATAAATAAAACTCCTCTATTATCTCCAACAGGTAAATAAAATAACGTAATAAAAGACAAAATAAATAAATAAATTAAATAATGTCCAATCACAGGCATGAATAAAAATAATAACCTCTCTCTCCTGCACCTTAGTTAATAAATCAATAAAGGAATAAGTAAAATAAAGCAGTATAAACAGAAGGGTGTATGGCGAGGGCAGGGGTTAACAGATCCACATTGATTTTCCATTCCAACTTTCACCTCTCTCTCTCTCTCTCTCTGTCCTTGGTCTCACTCCTCCTCCCACACTCTGTCTATTTCTCACCTTCTCTCTCTTTTTCCTCCTCCTCCTCTCACACAGTCATGCTCTCTCTCCCCCCCTCTGTCTGTCTGTCTATCTCTCTCTCTCTCTCCATCCTAGAAAGTGATGCAAACAAGCAATAACATACCCACACCCACACCCACACAGCCACTAAACAAACACAACCAGCACTTTCTCTCTCTCTCTCTCTCTCTCTCTCTCTCTCTCTCCCAGCACTCCGAGGCAGCAGCGTGGGGAGCATCATTTTATTTTTTCATATTAACTCCTGCTGACAACACGGCCATAATCAGGCATTTTATTAGCTTCATACAGAATAATTGCCGGCATTGGTCGCCAGTCGGGCCAGATAATCGCGGTAATGGTGGTTTTGAACGCCAACCTGTGTAATCGCCAAATGGATGCCAAAGGAAAATTAACGCCAACTTTGTACACAGGGAAATGGCGTGGGTAACCGGGTGCGCTGGCTGGGTATGGCGTGGTTTGTTGGTTATTCATACCCACATGTCCCCCAAATGCCCACGGTAATACCACTACACCAGTACAGCGTGGACGTTAATGCCACTACACCAGTACTATGGGAAACAGCTCTAGCATGCATTCAGTACGGACGGTGGGTGTTAGTGCCGAAGTGGTGGCATGTGGAGGTGTATAGTAAGTGGATTCAGACTTTTTTTAAGGGTTTTATATGGTCAAAGATCAGGCCAGACAAGAGACGTTAGTAAAATGTGGCAGCACGAATCCGTAGAGTTTATTAACTTTAGCGAGGAGATTATGTGGGGACCATCCTTCATCCCCTTGGGTGTGCGGCAAGCTTTATTTTTTACTTATTTATTTTAGTTCTCTCGTCAATGATCCTATACATTTTTATCAGCCTCCCTTTCCATTTTTTTATATATAATATTCTCTCAATGATATCCACTTTTTCTCCCATCCCCCATTTTCAAATTCGTTCCAGCCCTAACTGATGTAAATTGTGCTGATTATGTTTTATATTTGTGTGGTGTTCATAAGAGCTTGAAATCACTGAAATCTCATCACTGGCCGACTAGGAAGGGGAATTTTGTTATCCCATATGTGATAGCTTTGTTGCTGAAGGGATGGAAGGGGTTTGGTGGTGGTGATGATGATGATGATGATGATGATGATGATGATGATGATGATGATGATGATGATGATGATGATGGTGCTGGTGGCAGTGGGAATAACGATGGGATAATGATGATTATGGTAGTGGTGATGGTGGTGGTACATGGTGACAAGAATAAGGTTATGATGATGATAATAATGATGATGATTCAGAAAGGAGGAGGAGGCTGGAATGGTGGACAAACCAGGTATGAATAATGATGGTATGACGGTGTGGTGGAATGAGGTGGTATATGATGCTGGTATTAACGGCGGTGTGATGGCAAA
>NC_136987.1:1385000-1405000 GCF_032717465.1 Coenobita brevimanus
AGGACGAAAGATGTTGAGGTAAAACTTGACCACACACGCGCGGCCACTCCACCTGTCGCCTTACATTCTCACGTTCTCAAGGAGGGGAATTTTAGGAAGATATGCAACACTGATAATTACTTGTTGGTTTTAGACTACAAAACGTATGAACAACAAGCAAATTCTTGACTATTTTATGGCATTTAAAGAAGCTGCCTGGACGCCCTCTGGAGATTATATATTGACGATCCCTCCAACCTAACCTAACATAACCTACCTTAACAACCTAACCTAACTTAACCTACCCTAAATTAACCTAACCTGCCTTAACTTAACCTACCTTAACCTAGCCTAACCTAACTTGACCTGACCCCCTGTGATGCTAACCACCTAAGAGTACCACTAGACTAACGGTTCTTAAATCTTTTTCGGGTTGCGTTCCCCTTAGCCTTGATCCACGTCTCTACGCATCCTTCCCCCCGCTTCCTGCCATGAGCTGAATCTTTACACTTACTGGCGAATTACTGTTATTTTCTCTTGCCGCGTCTTCGAGTGAATACAGAATGAGTTAGTCCTTATCCTGCACTCCACTATGAATCTGTCGGGAGATGAAGGGGAGCGTTGAGGAACGTTTACATTTTAAAGGGGGTGCAGTCCAGCGTGCAATATAAGGATAATATGAGAATTCTTGGTGTCTTTCATTTCCTTTCGAAACGATCAGATTAGAGAAAGAAAAAATAAACCGGGCATGGAGGTGACCAGGTGACACAACAGAGAAGCAAAATATATTCTATGGGTACAAAAAGAAAAAAAAAAAAGAATGAATGAAAGAAAAATGTGCTTTGAAGGCTGGAGCAGACAGAATATGAATACTGAATATAAATCAGTGGTTCATCAACACACACACACACACACACACACACACACACACACACACACACACACACACTTATTCAGGGCACTGTTTTTCCTCTGAGTGTTTGCGCCCCCACACACACACACACACACACACACACACACACACACACACACACACACACACACACACACACACACACACACACACACACACACACACACACACACACACACACACACACACACACACACACACACACACACACACACACACACACACACACACACACACTTGTTCAGGGCACTGTTTTCCTCTGAGTGTTCGGCCCTCATGTTCAAACTCGATGTCAACTGTCTTTTCTACCGTTTCTCTCATTCTTGAAAAATTCCCTGATCCCATATTCTCTCTCTCTCTCTCTCTCTCTCTCTCTCTCTCTCCTTAACCTCTCATTTTCAAAAGATGTCTCCCTCTCCCTCTCCCGCACTTCCAACCCTTTCTCTCTCTCTAAAACATTCTTCTACCCTAACCCCCATTTTCAAGATTTCACCCCCTCTCACCCCCCCCACCCCTGTGTCTCTCTCCCAGTCGTCTTTCAACCCGCCGTCCTCTTTTCATATCCAACTCCCTCCTTCCCTCCTCGCCAGTCCCGCCTGACGCCGCATCTCGGGAGGCCGCACCGTCATGCAAACAATGATTTCTGTGGGAGTAATTCGCTTCTTGGAAATCACAGGCGGAGGGGGGGGGGTATTGTTGTCTCCAGATGTATTGTTTTATTGTTTTCCCAGGATGCACAAGAGCCTCCCCCGGGCCCCTAGCCAGCGTTGCCAAGCCTTCGTAGCGCCTCTTCCTTAGCGATTTATTTGCTTATTACACCTTAACAAGTGCTTCCCCCGGGGCCCTACCCAGCGTTGCCAAGCCTCCGTAGCGCCTCTTCCTTAGCGATTTATTTGCTTATTACACCTTAACAAGAGCTTCCCCCGGGCCCCCTACCCAGCGTTGCCAAGCCTCCGTAGCGCCTCTTCCTTAGCGATTTATTTCTCTATTACACCTTAACAAAAGCTTCCCCCGGGGCCCTAGCCAGAGTTGCGAAGCCTGATTCACAAATGGCACTAAGGAAGATTTCGTAGCGATTCTTCCTTGGCGATTTATTCTGCTTCATAAACCTAGTCATTCTCTTGTGTACTAGCAACTTTACCTTAGCGATGTATTTCTGCTTACTGTACCCTAACATTCTCTTGTATACTAGCAGTTCTTTCTTAGCGATTCATTTTGTACATTACTGCTTGGGATATTATTGAATATTGCTTTTTTATTTTTAAATAGACATAAACGCTAACATTGGCAACACTGACCCTAACCTTCCTCTGGAGGGAAAAAAATGCACAAAACACGCTAACATTGGCAACACTGACCCTAACCATCCTGGGGGAGAGGCAAAAATTAAATGCATAAAAGAAACACGCTAACATTGGCAACACTGACCCTAACCTTCCTGGGGGAGTAAGGGAAAAACTGCATAAAAGAAACACGCTAACATTGGCAACACTGACCCTAACCTTCCTGGGGGGGGAAGAAAAAAACAAAAATAAAAACATACTTAGCTAAATTGAGCAGAGAAAACGGAGAGGGAGATGCCTGTGTGCCGTTTTCTTTGTTAATATTAAAAAACGCCACTCACATCAACTCCAGTAATTATGAAGATTGCCAGCTGATATAATACCTCGCTCCAAGAAAGGAAGTCACGGGTAGATTTTTTTCATAACTCCTCTTATTTATCCTTCTCATCATCATCGTCATAATTATTTTCAGTGCTACTTCCCTCATCATCATCATCATTATTATATTTTCACTTAAACTTCTCTTCATCAACATAATCATCGTTATATTCTCGATTCTGCTTCTCTTCCTCCTCATCATATTTTCAATGTAATTACTCTTCCCCCTCCTCCTCATCATCACCATTATATTTTCCCTTCCCTTCCTCCTCGTTACCCTCCTCCTTCTCCTCCCCATCATCATCAAAACCTCTACAGTAAACTTAACCAAACCCAAACCATCTCTCTCTCTCAGACTCCGACAGGCACTGTATATTTGCGAACTGTCTCTCTGCCAAGTTGGACTGATGAAGCATGTACGAAGAGGAACGTAGAAGTTGATGGTAACAGAGGCTGGGATGATGATGATGATGATGATGATGCAGAAGGATTTAATACGTGCCTGAGAGAGAGAGAGAGAGAGAGAGAGAGAGAGAGAGAGAGAGAGAGAGAGAGAGAGAGAGAGAGAGAGAAAGACAGAGAGAGAGAGAGAGAGGTGGGGGGAATGAAAGCGGGGTAGGTCCACAGGGAATGAAGTGTATCTTGTCACGTGGGAAATATTCGCTGGTGAAATATGAGAGAGAGAGAGAGAGAGAGAGAGAGAGAGAGAGAGAGGCAACAAACATAAACTCGAAAACCAGGTAAAGCAAACAGGGTGGAGGAAATTTTGGGGATATATCGAAAACACATAAATAATAGAGGAAGCACACACAGACACACAGACACACACACACAGACACACACACACACACACACACACACACACACACACACACACACACGAAACCCCAACCCACACAAACCCACACAAACACACACGTACCGCCTCACACACAACCATTTACCCACACGCAAACCACTACATCCCCTACACACACACACACACACACACACACACACACACACACACACACGAAACCCCAACCCACACGTACCGCCTCACACACAACCATTTACCCACACGAAAACCACTATATCCCCTACACACACACACACACACACACACACACACCACATGTACACAGAACTGGCCAAACTTTGAGTGTGACATCCGAAGACACTCACACTCCGCCTCGAATCTTAGCGAAAGTATGGGAGATGCGAAGCTAGGTTACTTTAGGCAGGGTTTGGTTGGATTAGGTCATTATGGGTTTGGTTGGGTTCAGCTAGATTAGGTATGGACGGATTAGGTTAGATCCGGTCAGAATATGTCGATTTAGATATGCTTAGGTTGAGTTATATTCGGCTAATATAACCCAACCTAAACCCATCTAAACCAACGTATTCTAAACCAGTCTAACCTAATCTGTCTATGCCTAGTCCACCTGAACCCAGCCACACCCATAATGACCTAATCCAACCAAACCCTGCCTAAAGTGACCTAACCTAGCTTCGCATCTCCCATACTTTCGCTAAGATTCGAGGTGGAGTGTGAAAGTCTACGGATGTCACACTCAAAGTTTGGCCAGTTTTGTGTACATGTGGTGTGTGTGTGTGTGTGTGTGTGTGTGTGTGTGTGTGATCTACCTCAAGCCATCACGTGAACTTTACCTCGGAAATTTCAAGAGGCCCTTTCACTTTTTACCTGACCTCGACCCGGATGTCGAGGTCAGAGCGAGTTTTGGAAGCCGAGGACGAGGTCGAGGCCGAGGGCAAGAGATCTCCGTCCTCCTCCACTTCCCAGATCACAGCAAGCCTCGCTCTCCCCTCACCTCCCACCCCCTCCTCATCCTCGTCCCCCCCCAGCCATTGGACAACTACAACAGTGTGACCATCTCCAGCATCCCTTTTGTATGTATTATCTCATCTTAATCTGCCGTCTTCACCTGTCTCACTGCCTGCACCTGCCAGCTTCTCAAACGTGTATTCCACCCCTGTCCCTCTCCCTGCTCCCCCTCCCCTCCTGCCCTAGACCCTGTATCTGTATTCCTCCCTGCACCTGTATCCCTCCCTCTCCCTCCCTGCGCCTGTATTTCTCCCTTTCCCTCCCTGCACCTGTATCCCTCCCTCTCCCTCTCCCTCCCTGCACCTGTATCCCTCCCTCTCCCTCTCCCTCCCTGCACCTGTACCCCTCTTTCTCCCTCCCTGCATCTGTATCCCTCCTTCTCCCTCCCTGCACCTGTATCCCTCCCTCTCCCTCCCTGCACCTGTATCCCTCCCTCTCCCTCCCTACACCTGTATCCCTCCCTCTCCCTCTCTCATATCCGTAGAGACACAGGTACTTTTCCAAAGCTGAACGAATACATAGCGGAAAAAACGAAACCATCTGAAACACGCATTAGTTAGAGATGAGGTTTTGACTGTATTTCACCTGCTGTAAATGTTCTTCATACGGA
Source organism: Coenobita brevimanus (assembly GCF_032717465.1). Classification (NCBI taxonomy): domain Eukaryota; kingdom Metazoa; phylum Arthropoda; class Malacostraca; order Decapoda; family Coenobitidae; genus Coenobita; species Coenobita brevimanus. The sequence continues at coordinate 1,389,989 of NC_136987.1, forward strand.
GATAGGGAGACAGTGTTTGTATATATAGATGCATAGTGAATCGAAGCCAACTTTTGCGCCAGATATGCTTAGAAACCAATTCGTTCTCTATGTTGGAGAGTAGAGAAAGAAAACTTAAGGTATCCCTCACATAAACCTGTGCAGCAGAGACCCCGTGTGTGTGTGTGTGTGTGTGTGTGTGTGTGTCCATACGTACCTACATACATACGTGTGTACATTTTTCCAACATACTTTTGCACACAAATCTATGAAAAATGTAAGCGTTTCTTCGGCTGATGGTACGCGCCTGGGTTGTACAGGATTAGATCAAACAAACACAACGCAGGAACAGAGGTTAGAGTTATAGGATTAAGAATATGGCTCTGAAACGCGGCCAGATTAGAGTTGTAGGATTAAGAATATGGCTCTGAAACGCGGCCTAGGTAAACAAAGCCCGCCTTCTCGCTGTAACACCTCTTCCTTAGCGACTTATTTTGCTGACTATCCATTAAATCTCTAAAACGCGGCCTAGGTAAACAAAACGTGTCTTCTCCCTAACACCTCTTCCTTAGCGACTGATTTTCCTAACTATCCATTAAACATTTTTTTTCTTTGCTTCTTATATCTTTTAAATATTAACACAGAAAGCTCCGTAACACATCTTGCTCAGCGATTTATTTCCCTAACTACCTATTCTCTCTTTGCGTCTCATGTCTTTTAAAAATCGACCTAGAGTGCATGAATAACACACAAAAATATATTGCGGAAACAGATAAGGGAATAAATCGGTAAGGGAGAGGTGTTAGTAAGCTTCCCTACGAAACTGCCGCTCTGCCGGGATGAAAATAACCTACGAGACCTCAGTGTTTTCCCCTAGCACAAAAAATTGGCTAAATAGGGAATGGGCGGGAAGGGAGGGAGGGAGGGAGGTGGAAGGAGGATGGAGGGATAGGTAGAGGAAGGGAGAATGGTTGGATGGGTAGAGGGAGAGAGGGAGGAAGGTGGAGGGAGGATGGTTGGATGAGTAGAGGGAGGGAGGGATAGGGGTGAAGAGAGGTCAGGCCTGGGGGATAGATGGAGGGATGGCGAAAGGAAAGGTGAGGGAGGGAGAAGGAGGGGGGAGGGAGAAGGAGGGGGAAGAGTAGAAGGAGGAAAGCAGGGAGGCTTGGAGTGCAGGGAGAATGGAGGGAGTGATGGAGAATGTGTAATACGGAGGGAGAGAGTGAGGAGGAAAGGTATGACGGAGGGAGGGAGGAAGAGAGGAGGTAAGGCCGGAAGGAGGAAGGTAAGGAGGCGTGGAGTGGAGGAAGGGAGAGAGGGAAGAAAAAAGCAAGACGGAGGGAGGGAGGGAGGGAAGAATAAGGCAAGAGGGAGGGAGAGATTGCTGTAAAAAAAAAAAAAAAAAATCGTCTATACAGTATTATTAAAGATGTGCAAATACTGATTCTTTATTTTTTTTTTTTTGCCTGGTTTATATGGATTAATTGAGAGAGAGAGAGAGAGAGAGAGAGAGAGAGAAGCCACCTCACTTTTTGCACGCGAACCACCCTTTTATAACCTAATTTTTTGCTCGTTTTTATCTATTGTATATCTATTTAGGCCAAGGTCTATATCCACCCTGTGTGTTGTGGGAATTAAGGTGATGATGATGATGATGATGATGACAATAGTGGTGGCAGCGATTTATTATTATTATTATCATTATTATTATTATTACCTTCCCCATTCAAAGGGCTTATCATGCATATATGACTTTTTAATAGCCACTGATAACTGACTGATAGCAGTGTTAGGTGTGGTGTGATGTGATGTGGTGTGATGTAGTGTGGTGGTGGTGAAGCGTGCAGTGTGGTGTGGTGGTGAAGTGTGTGGTGTGGTGGCGGAGAGGGGCAGTGTGGTAAATGTGGTGGCAGAGAGGGGCAGTGTGGTAAATGTGGTGAGTGTGGTAGTACCTGTGTTGGAGTGAAGGTCGAGGCAAGGGACACACAGAGTTTCACCACACGATGTCCCTCAGTGTGTCACCAACCACCGCACCGTCACCACCACACCTACCACACCACGTTTCACCACAGTAGTCACCAGCAGCCTCTCCTAACCCAGCCTAATCCACACTATCTCATGCTAATCTAACTAATACTCTCCTAACACCAGTCCTAACCTACACTAACTTACCATATCCTAACCTAATCTAACTTAACCTATCCCCACGTTACCTATCGTTATATCTCGTATCCTACCCTATCCTAACCTAACTTAACCTGTGCCTACGTTATCCTAACCTACCCTACCCTACCCTAACCCAACCCAACCCTACCTATCCTACCCTGACTCAACCAAACCAACCCTACCTTACCCTAACCCAACCCAACCCTACCTACCCTACCCTGACTCAACCAAACCAACCCTACCTTACCCTAACCCAACCAAACCTACCCTACCCTGACCCAACCAACCCAACACAACCTACCCTACCCTACCCTAAACCAACCTAACCCAACCTACCCTACCCTAACCCAACCAACCTAACCTAACCTACCCCACCCTACTCTAACCAACACCAACCCAACCCAACCTAACCTACCCTACCCTACCTTACCACCTAACCCAACCTAACCTACCTCACCACAGTCACCAACCACAGAAATCAACCAATTACTCTACCTTTCTTCATTCTTTATTCACAGTAACGAGATTTGCGTGGAAAAAAAGTGACCAACAGTGCAACCAATACATCAACAGTGCAACCAATACATCAACAGTGTATTAACAGTGTATGAACCAACAGCAGTATCACAGTCAATACAGAATTAGATGTGACAGTATCTAACAGTGAGTGGGGAAAAATTGAGTGCGGTGCAGTACAGTGAAGTGTTGTGTGACCATTTGTAGCTTAGATAAAGGAGATAAAAGTACTGGAAGGACAAATAAATAAATAAAGAAGAAAGGAAGGAAGAAAGGAAGGAGGAAAGAAAGGAGAAAGAAGGAAGGAAAGAGGAAAGAAAGTGAGATGGAAAGATAGGAGAAAGGGAGAAAGAAGAAAAACAATAACATCAATTAAAATTATCACAATGAATGAATATCACAAGCTTAACCATCACCACTGCCTCTAATCCATAATAATAATAATAATAATAATAATAATAATAATAATAACGGGGAATATGATGGAAGGCGCCTCGCTCTTAAACATACCTAAGGAGAAGCAGGAAAACACACAACTGCATCCTCTGCTGCTAAACAATGACATTCCACTGATGAAGCAAGGTAGGAGAGAGAGAGAGAGAGAGAGAGAGAGAGAGAGAGAGAGAGAGAGAGAGAGAGAAGGGGTGAGGGGTGAGATAAACAGATAAACTGATGGGAAAAATTCAAACATGATATTGCTTAAGGTAAAAGGAGAAAGTGACCTGAGAGAGAGAGAGAGAGAGAGAGAGAGAGAGAGAGAGAGAGAGAGTGCTAAAGTAAAAACTGATTCAACACTTATTAATGGATTCAAGATGAGTGGATGTGATGATGCTGATGATGATGATAGAGGTGGTGGTAGTGATTGTGATGATGATGATGATGATGATTGTGATGGTGGTGATGATGATGATGATGACAGTTATAGCAACGATGATGATGTAAGTGATGATAATGATAGTGATGAATGCTGATAGTAATGATGATGATGATGATTAAGGACCACTTACTATCCTAGCTACCTATGCATCAATCTTAACCCCTTCAGTACGAGGCCTCTCCATCACTATCATCAATCCAGCATGAAAATAAGAGATAAAATAATGGATAGGAAAGTGAAGTGAAATAGTAAGGGTGACTCATGAAGCGGCGGGGCTAAGAATCTCTCTCTCTCTTTCTTTCTTTCTCTCTCTCTCTCTCTCTCTCTGTCTATCTATCTAACTCATTATATACGTTGCTGTCGGCTTCTATGTTCATAAATAAATCTGTGTGATATTTTATGCACACTGACATGAACTTAATTAGATAGATAGATAGATAGATAGATAGATAGATAGAGAGAGAGAGAGAGAGAGAGAGAGAGAGAGAGAGAGAGAGAGAGAGAGAGAGACAGAGACAGAGAGAGTGAGAGAGAGACTTATCTAAATCTCTCAACCTCTTATCTAGTCTAAAAATTATCACCTATCTTCATGGTATTATATATCAGGGAATGAACAATGAGAGACTGACGAAGTGTAAGCATATTGCAGAATGAGAGACTGACTAGAAGAGTGTACGTATATTGTGGAGAATGAGACCACCATCTTAGGAAATGGTGTTAGGTAGCATCATCATCATCACCACAAGACTAACAGAGTATACAAACATCACTTCAACAGTCATTCTACACACAACCTCTACACATTCTACACACAACCTCTACACATTCTACACACAACCTCTACACATTCTACACAACCTCTACACATTCTACACACAACCTCTACACATTCTACACACAACCTTTACACATTCCACACACACCCTCTCCACATTCTACACACACCCTTTCCACATTCTACACACAACCTCTACACATTCTACACACACCCTCTCCACATTCTACACACAACCTCTACACATTCTACACACACCCTCTCCACATTCTACACACAACCTCTCATCACCTTACACATCACATCGCTTCCTGGCCGAGAAAGACCGGCATAGGAATCACAGTGAAGGTAATGAAGTCTCTAGATTAACACAGCGTAACACAGCGCATTATCCAGTCGCTAGATTGACACAGAGCGCATTACAGAGTCGCTAGATTAACACACAGCATAACAGAGCAATATCCAGTCGCTAGATTAACACAGAGGCATTATAGAGTCGCTAGATTAACACACAACATAACATAGCGCATTATCCAGTCGCTAGATTAACACAGCATAACACAGCGCATTATAGAGTCGCTAGATTAACACACAGCATAACACAGCGCATTATAGAGTCGCTAGATTAACACACAACATAACACAGCGCATTATAGAGTCGCTAGATTAACACACAGCATAACACAGCGCATTATAGAGTCGCTAGATTAACACACAGCATAACACAGCGCATTACAGAGTCGCTAGATTAACACACAACATAACACAGCGCATTATAGAGTCGCTAGATTAACACACAGCATAACACAGCGCATTATAGAGTCGCTAGATTAACACACAACATAACACAGCGCAGTATCCAGTCGCTAGATTAACACACAGCATAACACAGCGCATTATAGAGTCGCTAGATCAACACACAGCATAACACAGCGCAGTATCCAGTCGCTAGATTAACACACGACATAACACAGCGCATTATCACCTTCAAATAACCCTTCCACGTGCAGGATTTACGTATGCAAGAGGAAGTGAGTTCAGAACCAAACAAAGCCACTGACAAAACGCACTTAGCTTGCAAAATGAACTATCATCATCATCATTATCATCATCCTCATCATCATCATCCGGACCTCCTTTCCCACCTTAAGGTAGGGTGAGGAGTAGCAATGTCCAGACAGCCCACATTTGCCCAATCCAACGGGCCACGCTTCCATTCGCTCACCATTCGAGCCCCGGGAATCCTGGCTCTATCTGATATGCCAAAAACATTCACCACGTTCTGTAGCTTCACGTAAAAGTATCCGATAGAGTCAATTAAAAAAAAAATAGCTTGCGAAATGGACATTCAGAAAACACTTAGTTTGCGAAATGACCACTTAAAAACACACTAAGTTTGCGAAATGAACTAAAAAAAACAGACTTAGCTTGAGAAATGGACAAGAACATGGCCACAAAACACACATAGCTTGCGAAATGGACTGAAAAACACACACAGCTTGCGAAATGGACTCAAAAACACACACAGCTTGCGAAATGGACTCAAAAACACACACACAGCTTGCGAAATGGACTCAAAAACACACGCAGCTTGCGAAATGGACTCAAAAACACACACATAGCTTGCGAAATGGACTCAAAAACACACGCAGCTTGCGAAATGGACTCAAAAACACACACAGCTTGCGAAATGGACTCAAAAACACACACATAGCTTGCGAAATGGACTCAAAAACACACACAGCTTGCGAAATGGACTCAAAAACACACACACAGCTTGCGAAATGGACTCAAAAACACACGCAGCTTGCGAAATGGACTCAAAAACACACACAGCTTGCGAAATGGACTCAAAAACACACACAGCTTGCGAAATGGACTCAAAAAACACACACAGCTTGCGAAATGGACTCAAAAAACACACATAGCTTGCGAAATGGACAAGAACATGGCCACTAACAAAACGCCAAATTGTTTTATTCAATTCCGGTTATAGGCTAGACAGTGCCTTCCCTCAGGCCCGGCAGTCCTCCAACGCGCAACAGATGGCGTTACACATCCTCATGCCACGAGTAAATCACTTATCGATATGCGTTGAGAGCTTGAGGGAGATAGAACCCAAGGACCCGTATCGTGACAAGCGTATTTACACGTGGCGTTATACATCCTCCAGCCACGACTAAATCACCTATCGATATGCGTTGAGAGCTTGAGGGAGATACAGCCCAAGGACCCGTATCGTGACAGGCGTGTTTACCTGTACTGCGATACTGTAATCTTAGCCTGCCACCTGCACCCCCCTGCATGTAACCTTGAAGCAGCCACTGAGTACCTTGATGTACTGATTATTTATTTATTTATTTATGTGGCGAAGGTGATGGTCAGGTGGTTGGGAAAGCTATCTGCTGTTTGAAAGGACGGGAGATCGATTTCAGGCCAGGACAGGAAATAGTCTGCTTTAAATTAGTTAATATAATCACAAATGTGGTAGGGTCAATAACACATTCCGTTTATTTATTTATGTCTGGCATGTAACCTTCCTCTTATCTTATTTTTTTTTTATTTCTCTTCCCTTCATACTCTCTCTCTCTCTCTCTCTCCCTCCCTCCCTCTCTCTCTCTCTCTCCTTTATTTTTTACCTCCATCCCTCTGCCTTTCTATCACATAACCTTATCCTTGCTTTCTCCCCCCCTCTCTCTAATCTGTTTTCAATCTATTTCTCCTTCAGCCTATCACAAAACCTTCTCCTCTCCCTCCCTCTCTCTCTCTCTCTCTCTCTCTCTCTCTCTCTCTCTCTCTCTCTCTCTCTCTCTCTCTCTCTCTCTCTCTCTCTCTCTCTCTCTCTCTCTCTCTCTCTCTCTCTCTCTCTCTCACGTAATGATGACTCAGGGTAAACATCAGGCACCTTATTAAATCTGTGGTGTTGTTAGTTCAAGGACAGTGGGGTTATTGTAAACATCAATGCCTCCTCTATCTATCTATTTATTTATCTATCTGTCTGTCCGTCTGTCTATTTATCTATCTGTCTGTCTGTCTGTCTGTCTCGTATATACCCTTCTACGATCTTGATTTTTTTTTTTAAGGTAAATTTTCAGGCCTCGCCTTTGGTTCCTTCTTCCTTACACACACACACACACACACACAACTCTCCTTCCTTCCTCCCCCTCTCTCTTCCTTGCAAACACACACACACACACCTCTCCTTCCTTCGCCCTCCTCTCGCTCTTCCTTGCACTACACACACACACACACACACACACACACACACACACACAACTCTCCTTCCTTCCTCCCCCTCTCTCTTCCTTGCAAACACACACACACACACACCTCTCCTTCCTTCGCCCTCCTCTCTCTCTTCCTTGCACTACACACACACACACACACACACACACACACACACACACACACAAACACACACACAGTAAACAAACACACACAGACCCCAGGAAGAGACGGAAGAAAGGTGTTTTTCATCCTACCCACCTAACGTCCTCTTTTACTCCCCATCACCATTCTATTCAGCTTACGGAACCCACGTAATGCCGATTAGTAACCAAGGAGACTGGCAAGGAGTGTCTGACGTAGGTAGGAAAGTACGCAGTGCCTGAGCAAATGACGTGTGTATTAATTGAGAGAGAGAGAGAGAGAGAGAGGGGGGGGGGAACTGTGATGCAAGGAGGATGACACCACATGTAGACATTAACTATACTAAGCCCCACTGTTTCCTTAACCAATTTATCTCGACTTCATAATTATAATAAACTAAAAATAATGTTGCCTACTATCCTAAAAATGGCAATAAAACACACACACACACACACACACACACACACACACACAATCACTGGTTAGGGGGGACGTTTAGGTGAGTCTGTGTGGGAAATGTGTGGTCTAATTTTACGTTACCCCTATACGACTTATTGTAGTAGTAGTAGTAGTAGGAAGAGGAGGAGGAGGAGGAGGAGGAGGTGGTGGTGGAGGAGGAGTAACAATAATAATAATAATAATAATAATAATAATGCAATACACCTCTCACAGTCCAAGCCTAACCTCACCTATATTTCAGATGCCAGTCCACACCCTCTCCTTCGCGGCCCCAGACGTGTGGCGCGGCTGTGTGTGTGTGCTGTGTTAGTGCCTGTTGTGTTAATTACCGTGCCTCTATACGTGCGTCTCGTGCTCTACCCACCCGTGCAGTACCCCATGATGCCCAGCGACCAGCGACTTACTGACTCACTCGTGTCTTCATTTTGGTGTCAGGTGGGTAGAGGAATCAGTTAATATTTCTCGTCATCTCCCTATCCCCTCCCTCCCTTTCCCTCTCTCTCTCTCTCTCTCATCTATGTTTTAATCTATTTCTCCGTCTATCTATCACATAACTTTCCTCTTGCTTTCTCCCCCTACCTCCCTCACTCTCTCTCTCTCTCTCTATCTATCTCTCTCCCCTTCGCTAAATAAATCATCTCTAAGTAACGAAAATAAAGAAAAATTAAATAAATGGGCCATTGATCTGAAGGGGTTAATGGAGAGTATTTTGTGAGTAGGTAGGTTATATAATGAGAGAGAGAGAGAGAGAGAGTGTGTGTGTGTGTGTGTGTGTGTGTGTGTGTGTGTGTGTGTGTGTGTGTGTGTGTGTGTGTGTGTGGTTAATGAGCTGATTATTGTCTGCGGGCTGGTTATATAACATTACATAATCACTGTTACTAGGTTATCATCCCCTAACTGGCCATGGGTTCCTTCTTCCTTGTATAAAAAATAAAAACAAGATTATAAACCAGCAATAAATCAATTATGTGAAGAGCTATAACATTATTGTATTACTACTTGTAAAAGGATAAGGATGATGATGACGATGATGATGATGATGAGTTACTGTACACGATGACTCACTGTCCGACTGAGTGATGGTAATGAGGATAACAATGAATAACTGATGATGATGATGATTATGATGAAAATAATAATAATAATAATAATAATAATAATAATAACTAAAACGCCGTAAAATTATCCAAGGACAATTTTGATAAAGAAAAACTTGGTGCAGCCATTGCCTACTAGCAGCCGTGTTATAAAGGGACCTGGAGGTCAAGATCACTGACCTCGTGCATGTCACCTTAGATCATCAAGACAGTAAGTCCGCCACGTTTGGAGGCTCTAGCTTTATTCCTTCATGTAAAATCAGGTGACTTCTCTGAAATCCGCAGTAGTTCAAAATTTTGGACCATAGGCGATCTCAGAGAATAATGATCCGATCTGGACTATATTATGCACTGCATTCTTCAGCTTTAGGATCACATTTTTTTCCGAAGCCTATCCGAGTTATGGTGGTGGGATCAGGGTGATATTTAGATCTTCCCGAGAACAATGATAATAATAATGATAAAAAGAAGAAAACTTTCCACAGGGATGTGGGAAGGTTTAATACTAATAATGAGGCTATTTTCCCCTCCCTCCAGAGTCAATGGGTACACATGAACGGCAGCTTCAACGTGTACAGCAGCAATACTCCCTTCCACACCACCCCACCCCGTCCTGCCCTAAACCTCCTCCACTCCGTCTCGCTCAGGGACGATGAGAAGGAGTATTGGGGCTTCCACCTGCTGCAGGGATCCACCGTTACTGTGTCTGCATGTGCTACGTAGGTGAACTTGATTTATTTATTTATCTATCTACCTATCTATCTGATCTTTCTTTGTTTTGATTTCTATTATGTATCTGTTTATTCTTTATTCTTCCTTTTCCTCCTCCTTCCCTCCCTTCATTTTCCTCTCTGCCTTCCCTCTCCCCTCCCCATCTTCCTTCCTTCCTTCCTATCTCCTTACTCTTCTCTCCTTTACGATGATGTTGATGTCGTTGTTGATGATGATGATGATGAGGAGGAGGAGGAGGAGAAAAATGATACAGATGATGATGATGATGATGGTAATAATGATGATGATGACAATAATAATAATAATCCTGTGCTAAGACCTCCTCTCTACACCGCAGCAACGACGGAGGGCAAGTCATGATTCTTCGTGGTGTGGAAAACCTGCGTCGTTGCGCGTGGATAAGACAGGCCGCCTCGAAAGAAGAGGTGAACAACGAGGACGAGGATGGCCTTAAGGATGACGCCACGCACTTCATCCACCACCCAGCCCATGTGGATGAGGGTGGAGGTCGGGTTGGTGATGGAGAGTGGGTAAGGGGATAGTGGATCAGGTGGATTTTCATATTCTGTTCACTTTGACTGGTTGTAAAATATCCATCTCTCCACACACTTCATCCACCACCCAGCCCATGTGGATGAGGTGGAGGACGAGTGGAGGATAGGTAGAGGAACAGTGGATTAAGTGGATTCTATACTCTTCATTTTAACTAGGGTATGTTTTGGGCCAGGATTCCAGGGGCTTGAATAGTGTGTAAATGGGAGTGCGGCTCATTCAGCTGGACAAACATTGGTTACGTATCGCATTCTTTCATAGTTGTTACTGGCTCCCTGGACCCTACCTGATGATGATGATGATGATGATGATGATGATGATGATGGTGATGATGATGACCTACTTACCTGTCTACCTTACCTATGGACTAAGTTGGAATATACTGTACAATCTACCTACCTGTCTATCTACCTACCTACCCAACTATCCATCTACCAACCTACCTACCTGTCTATCTACCTACCTACCTACCTGTCTACGTACCTACCTACTACCTATCTTCCTACCTCCCTACTTTTCCATCTACCTACCTGTCTATCTATATACCAATGGAAAACAGCTGCAATATACTGAAATACACACTTAACTACTAACACAGCTCCCCTATACACAACAGATGCACGGTGGAGCGCCCTTTGTGGGAGAAGATGGAGAATTGGTGGTAGATGAGGGAGAATGGGTGGAAGAAGAAGAAGGGGAGTGGGTGGAGCGAGGTGGAGGGCTACTACACGACTACCCCATGGACGGTGGACTGCTGGACGTGGAGGAAGACGGGGAGCGAGTGGAGGGAGGTGGAGCAATGACAGATGATAAGCAGGTGGAAGAGGAGGAAGAGATGGACATTATGAAGGTGGAAGACGAGGAAGAGATACAGGTGGAGAGTGGAAACGCGTCAGATAAGTTCCAGGTGGAGAAAAGTGGAATATCTCTCAATATATCTGATGTGGATGAAGGTGGAGAATCATCAGGCCAATCCACCCAGCCACCCTCCACATCTGCACCCCTAAACATAACACAAGACCCTCCAAGTCCCTCCCGCCTCAGAAACCAAGGAGTAGGACCAAAAGACCCCTTCAGTGACCCGCACAACTCTACCCAAGACCAAAATGAAGACCAGCAGAGAGAATTTACCAACACAGACCACAATCAAGACAGACACACAGAATTTAAGACCACAAACCAAACTCAAGAACGACCAGACCAACCTCAAGACAGACCAGACCAAAATCAAGAAAGACCAGACCAAAATCAAGAAAGACCAGACCAAAATCAAGACACACACAGAGATTTTTCACACACAGACCCATTTCATGACCGACAGAGAGAATTTTTAACTCCAGGCCACAGTCAAGGAAGACCAGACCAACACCAAGACACGGAGAGAGATTTTTCACATAGAGACCAAAACCAAGACCGACAGAGAGGATTTCAGAGCCCGGACCGATCCCAGAAGCAAAGGGGATACCACCGCCAGACCGCAGACCAATCGAAGGAGAGAGAGAGAGACTTGGTGCAACTTCTGAGGAGGGTATTAAGACTCAGTAAGAACAAGAAGGAAATATTGCGCATCTTACACTCCCTAGGACGCAGCGAGACAAGACAACTGCCCAAGCACATACAGAGGAAGCTGGGCATCCGACCGGAGACCCAAGACAGCCAGGACACCACGCAAAGGGACCGCCGAGCAGTGAACATGGACATAAAGGATATTCTGAGCGCCATACACTCTCTTGGAAGCAGTGACATTCAGAGGGGGCAGGGTATCCGACCAGAGGCCCCAGATAACCATGCGTTCAGGGGCAGGCACCGTCGAGAAGTGCACAGTAGGGATGAAGATGGGGCCTTTGAAGAGTATGACGATGATGATGATGATGATGTACCGATGGGAGGGGCTGGGAAGAAGAGGTCCAGGATGCCTGATGGTGATGGTGGCAGGAGAAGCCGCGGCCATGCAGCGGTGAAAGCTCAGGTAATGTTTTTTTCAAACTTTTTTTTAATTGTGTTTAAAGACTGCTACACTCCTTTAACCTTAACGTGGCCTAAAACTGCCATCTCTCCAGCTTGAACGCCGAACTGTGACAAGAGATGAACGCTAGAAAATGATGCTAGTCACGAAGAATTACTATGGAAATATGTAGAGCCGTAGTATTGTGTTATTCTGCCACAACGTTTGCTATATTCTTTTCACTCTAACTTAGTCTAAAATTGCTATCTCGCCAACTTGAATATTGAGATTAAGAGATGGACGCTAGAATATGATGCTAGTCACGAAAAAGTGCTGTGGAGATGATGTAGATGCCACGGTACTGCCTTGTTCTGTCACTGAGCTACGTGAAATAAGTTGCAAAAGGACCAAAATCTGAGCCAAGTTAAAGTGATAAGAGTATCGTACATAATAGGTAAATAAATAAATAAAATAACAAAGATCTCTAATTAATTCTTTCCACAGGTGAGGTCAAAGGTGGAGGGTCAGGTGGGGTCGAAATTAGTTCTACCTGAGGGGTGGTTCAAGGTGGAACGCGGGTACTTCAAACACAGAAACAAGGACGACATGTCAGACGAGGAGAATGTATCCTCGTATTCCAGCAGCGAGGAGGCGTTGGCTGCTTGTGACGGCGTGGTGGCGACCCTGCCTCTGAGGGCATACCGTGGCTGCAGCGGGAAGTGGGTGGGCATGAATAGGGCTGTTTACGAGGTCCCTAAGAGCGCCAACTACTACCTCGTGTTCTGGAGCGACAATGAGATAGCCACAAACACCCTCCACTTCAATCTGAGCCTAACTAGAGTGCAGTATGACACCAGAGATGCAACGCTGGTATGCCATAACTCGACTCAGTGCTCCGTTCCCTTGTCCTTCTTCTCACACACGTATGTCGTGGTTGAGATGCCGTCTGATGCGTCCTACCTCACCCACGCCATCCTTCACACCTCCTGTCAGTCTCGGGTACCTGTGTTCCTGGTGTTCCTTATTTTAGCGCCTCTTCTGATACTCTTTTGTGCTTTTCAATAGTCTCTCTCTGTCTGTCCCTCTCTCTCTGAATCAACTGCTTCTCCCCAAAAGATACAACCATCATCCATCATCATCATTGTACTTCTTCAACTTCGCTTTTCCACCTTTTCTTTCTCTTAGTCTAACACATATCTTCTCTTTCTCCTCCTCATTGCCATCATCATCATCCTAACATCACTTCCCTACCACCATCCTCCTCCTCCCTCTCCTCCTCCTCCTCAGCATCATCATCAGCCTGTGCCAGTCCAATTAACATAAAGAAGGCTGTGACAATTACCTGAGTGTGACTGACTGACTTACCTGTATCGTGTGAAAGAGAAGTGTGAAAGATGACGGAGTGTGATAAATGATAAAGGTATAGATGGAGAAAGAAGTGAAAATTGTTAAAAAAAGTGAATGATGAATATGACATGAAGAAAGAGGTAAACACACACACACACACACACACACACACACACACACACACACACACACACACACAGATAACGTGAAGAAAAGGGTAATGAATTTAAGTGTATTTGGACACACACACACACACACACACACACACACAGATAACATGAAGAAAAGGGTAATGAATTTAAGTGTATTTGGACACACACACACACACACACACACACACACACACACACACACACACACAGATAACATGAAGAAAAGGGTAATGAATTTAAATGTATTTGGACACACACACACACACACACACACACACACACACACACACATAACTATGGAAAAACAAGAAAACGAATTTGTGAATAGTGAAATGAAACGAAACAAAACAAAACTTAAGGAAACTGGAATGAACAAATGAAACTAAAACGAACAGCACTAAAAGGAACTGAACGAAACGAAACGAAACTATACAGAAACTAAACAAACTGGATTATTATTACATTAGTGAGTGTAAAGGGATTTTTTAACGTGAAACTGAGCGAAACTAAATGAAACAAACTGGATTATATTATTACATTAGTGAGTGTAATGGGATTTTTTAACGTGAAACTGAGCGAAACTAAATGAAACAAACTGGATTATATTATTACATTAGTGAGTGTAAAGGGATTTTTTAACGTGAAACTGAGCGAAACTAAATGAAACAAACTGGATTATATTATTACATTAGTGAGTGTAAAGGGATTTTTTAACGTGAAACTGAGCGAAACTATATGAAACAAACTGGATTATATCATTAGTAAGTGTAAAGGCAGTGAAATGGCGGGGGACAAGGCAACATGGGGGCGATTTGTTTGTGGCCACCCATTACGGGATTAGGGCGTCTGGCAATAGATAGAGATAGAGTGTAATGGGATTTTTTAACGTACTCTGTATATATATAATGTATAACCTAATATATCCACAGTGATTTATATATATTTATACAGTTCGCCAATAATCGTTCACCTGTACTCATTATACTACTTTATATTCTGAAACGGATGATAATTTATGAAAAACTGAAATGGGTCTTTTTAATGTC
>NC_136987.1:1407500-1410000 GCF_032717465.1 Coenobita brevimanus
TTACCTAGCTGCTGTATACAGGATTTGAAATGAGTTCCTGTTAACTCTGTGTGTGTGTGTGTGTGTGTGTGTGTGTGTGTGTGTGTGTGTGTGTGTGTGTGTGTGTATGATACCGTCAATACCACAAACACTTCATACAAAAGCAATCGATGAAAAAAATAATGAAAAAGTCAACACGTGGACGTTATTCATTTTTACATCATTAAGTCAAGGCAATGGCCTCTTCTTTCACGCCCACCATCCACTCACAGGATGTAGTGCTGCATTCAGGTAACTACACACACACACACAGGCAACTATATCACACAAAGGCGACTAAACACACACACACACACACACACATCTCTTAGGTGTCTGGGCTTCAAATCGTCCTTGACATGTGTAGCAAAGAAAAAAACACAAGTAGGGTAAATGAGAGGAAGGAAGAAAGGAGGATAAGGAAGGAAAGGAAACGGAAGGGAAGGGAAGGGATGGAAAGGGAAGGGAAGGGAAGGGAAGGGAAGGGAAGGGAAGGGAAGGGATGGGAAGGGGAGGGATGAGAAGGGAAAGGAAGGGAAGAGAGATGAAATGAGAGGATGCAATTGGATGGGATGGGATGGGAAGGAAAAAGGAGGGGAAGGGAAGGGAAGGAAAGGGGAGGGAGGGGAAGGGAAAGGAAGGGAAGGGAAAGGAAAAGGGAGAGGATGGAATGGGATGGGATGGGAAGGGGAGGGAGGGGAAGGGAAAGGAAGGGAAGGGAAAGGAAAAGGGAGAGGATGGAATGGGATGGGAAGGGAAGGGAAGGGTAGGGTACGACAAGAGAAGGCAGGGTAGGGTAAGATAGGGTAGGGTAGGGTAGGGTAGAGCAGGGCAGAGCAGGGAGAGGCAAGGCACATACAAACAGAAAAGGCGAGGAATGGAGAGCGTGGGACAGGTGACTGAATGTGAGAGAGTGAGCAAAAAAGTGAGCGAGTAAGAAAAAGAGTGGGTGTGAGACAGTAAGAAAATGCGTGAGTCTGAGACAGTATAAGAGTGAGTGAGAGAGAGAAAGTGAGTGAGTGAGAGAGACAAAGTGAGCAAAAGGTGAGAGGAGCGCAGGACAGAGGAGGTGAGGAGGAAGGAAGGGAGGGAGGGAGAGAAAGAGAGAGAGGAAGTAAACATCATTCCGGCCTTCAGTGTTTGTCTCTTGCTTCCCCCACCACCACGCTCAACGCAAGGTGAGAGAGAGAGAGAGAGAGAGAGAGAGAGAGAGAGATAATGAAGAGAGGTAGAAAGTGCTTGAGTGAGTGACTAAGCATGGCGATATTAGAAGGATTTATATAGCACAGATCAGGCCAGTAAGGTGTAATAAGCAAAACAAATCGCTTGGGAAAAGGCGTTAAGGAGCTTCCTTGACCGAATACGGGCTCAAAAAAATGCATGAAGGACATTAAGGAGGATAACTATGTGTAATGCTCAGACTAAATCGCTAGAGAAGAGGTGTTACGAATCCATCACCAGGGAGAATAACGTGGGGGCAGTGTTGCCAAGAGAGCGTGGGTAAAGTTAGCACAAAAGCGCTGGTAACACTGAAATTAGCTCTAGTTCATGCATAACTTATTAGGTTTTGAGGCTAGATTGTTAGCTTAAAATTAGCACTGGTGTTATTATTTCCCTTATCACCTAGCCTGTCGCATCATCACCACCACCACCATCACCACTTTCTATAATACTGTAATCATCACCACCACTATATAACCACATACATCATCACCATTACCACCACCCACCACCATTATCATTACAATCATCATTTTCTTGTAACCATTTACCATCATCACTACCATCACCACTATCATCACCATCACCATTTCTACATAACCATATCTATCATCACCACCACCACCACCACCATTATTATCATCATCACCACCTTCTACATAACCACAACTATCATCATCACCACCACCACCATCACCATTATCATCATCATCACCACCTTCTACATAACCACAACTATCATCATCACCACCACCATCACCATTATCATCATCATTATCATCACCACCTTCTACATAACCATATCTATCATCACCACCACCACCACCACCACCATCATCATCATCATCACCACCCTGTACATAACCATAACTATCATCATCACCATCATCACGATCATCACACACAACCACTACAACCCTGATCATTTTTCTTGCAGTTCCACCACCGCACTCTTCGATCAAAACCCACCCACATCTTGATCGAGACGAAGACGAAGAGGACGACGCACACAAATATCAATCAGTGTCATCTTGCGTGAAATATTACGTTCTCCTGACGGTGCTACTGTGTACGGTGAGACAATATGGTGATAAAAATGGTATACTGATAACAGGAATAAAAACGACAGCTTTATAACAGTGAGTGCTGTGTGGGACAAAGTTGGTGAGGTGATATTTGCCTTTTAATAATATAAGCGAAAAAAAGACGCCATTTCTCGTACATACATATATATATATATATACATATATATATATATATA
>NC_136987.1:1415000-1422500 GCF_032717465.1 Coenobita brevimanus
CCGCGTGCAAAAAGCTGCAGGTAGGGAAACGCCTTATAGTTGCGTAACCTGACGCAAGGTATATGAGAGTGCAGGCTTAGGGTTTTTTATTATTATTGTATATTTTCATTATTTACTTTGTTAAAGACAATCTCTCTCTCTCTCTCTCTCTCTCTCTCTCTCTCTCTCTCTCTCTCATTATCAACTACCTATTTCTGTCTCTCAGTCTATCTATCTATCTATCTATCCATATCTCTCTCTCTCCCCCATTATCAACTATCTACTTCTGTCTCTATCAATCTATCTATCTATTTATCTATCTATCCAGTACAGGAATATCTCTAGATGCTGGGCTACTGAAGGTCATATCTTTCCACTCTCTAAGCTAAACAGAGTCGCCTGTGGATAGCACGAATAAAATAAGTTGCCAGAGAAAAGGTGATAGGGGAGAGTAGCAAGGTGCCAAAGTCAAGGGGTTCTTGATCGCAGAATTACAAAGAAAGATTCGTGGAACTGGTTAGCAGGAGGAGGAGGAGGAGGAGGAGGAGGAGGAGGAGGAGGGGGAGGGGGAGAAGACAAGGAAGAATGGAGGTGAGTAGGAGTGGGGAGGGGGAGTGTAGTTGGCGTCGACTCTTGTTTTTGTGTAGTCGAGGTGTAAATAGCGACACTACTACCACCACAACAACCACTACTACTACTACCGCTGCTACTACTACTATTACTACTACTACTGTTACTACTACTATTATTACTACCATTGTTACTACTTCTACTGCTGTTACTACCACTACTACTACCCCTGCTACTACTATACTACAGCCACTACTACTTCTGCTACAACTACTATTACTACTACTACTACTACTGCTGCTATTACTATTACAACTACTATTGTTATTGCTACTACTACTATTACTACTACTACTACTACATCACCACCACTACCATCGCGATCAATGAGGCTGTATTGTAGCTGAGAGAGAGAGAGAGAGAGAGAGAGAGAGAGAGAGAGAGAGAGAGAGAGAGAGAGAGAACCACGTGGGCCTCCTTTGCCTAATGCGTCACAACTTAATCCATCAGGAAGGGTGAAACAGGAGGAGGAGAAGTGAGAGAGAGAAAAAAGAAATGCAAGGCTGACTCTCTCTCTCTCTCTATCTCAGTCTTCATCTGCCTCCCTATCTCCACCCCCCCCCATTCTCTGACCTAATGTTTCCTCTCTTCTATTTTTCTCATCCTCTCTCTCTCTCTCTCTCTCTCTCTCACACACACACACACACACACACACACACACTTAGCCCTCTGTGCATCTGTAGGCTTCAATCTCTCTCTCTCTCTCTCTCTCTCTCTCTCTCTCTCTCTCTCTCACCTTGCCCCTGTTTCCCTAACCTCACATTTGGCTCACTTCTCTGAATCAACCTACAATGAAGCCAAAGACCACAGTGAGAGAGAGAGAGAGAGAGAGAGAGAGAGAGAGAGAGAGAGAGAGAGAGAGAGAGAGAGAGAGAGAGACAGACAGACAGAGAGGGAGAGGGGGGGGAGTGAAGAGGAGGACGGGAGAGGAGATGGAAGAAGAGAAGATGGGGGGAAGGGAGAGGAAATGGAGGGAAGAAGGGATGTAGAAAGGAAGAAATGTCCAAAAAATCTAGACAGACAGACAGACAAACAGACGGACAGATAGACAGACATAGAGATAAACAGAGATATCAATTCATATCAACTTCAAGATATCACAGAGGCAAACAATACATTTTTCTTCGTCCTAATTTTCCCCAAGAACACTACACAACAGTCTAATTAATACTCCAGGTCCCCATTCTTGTTGGGTATATGGAGACTCCCTAACACCTCTTCCTTAGCGATTTATTTTTGAACAGGACTGGTTAATATTCTTTAGTACGCTGTCTATGCAAAATATGGCGATGTTGGAAGGATTTATGTAACGTGGAGAGGGACAGAAAGGTGTAATAAGCAAAATGAATCGCTTAGGAAACGGTATTAGGGAGAGGAGGCTGGGTACAGACGACCGTATCCCAGAGTCGAATGGTCACCCACGGCATCGAACCCGGGACCAACAGGATGCGGACTGGAGATGAAGGGAAAGGAAAGGAGAGGAGGGGAGAGAAGAGGAGAAGAGGGGAGAGAAGAGGAGAAGAGGGGAGAGAAGAGGAGAGGGGAGGAGGGGAGAGGAGAGGAGAGGAGAGGAAAGGAGATGGGAGGAAAGGAAATGATGATGATGATGACGAAAGGAGAATGAAAGAGGGGGGGAGCGGGGAAGAAGAGGACAGATTGGAAGGGGAAAGATAATTATTATGAGGATGGAAAGAAGGAGACGAAAGTAGGAAGGGATAATGACTGCTGATGATACTGATAACGATAAAGACTGAAGATAAAGAACTGGGGAAGAATAACAACGATTGATAGACAAAGATTTCTAGATGTGAGTTTCTTTGTGTTCTTGCTCTGAAACAACAACCAACAACATAAACAAGTCTAAGAGCAGTGTATTTGTTAGACAGGTGATCATATTCTAAGTCCTACTCCTTCTAACAAACAATACTAGTCAATATTCACTAACAACATAATCTCATCTCTTACTAACCTAACCTTCATTCTATCTAACCTACCTAACACCTAACCTACTGTACCCTCATCTAACTTGTCCTAACACACACGTTTCTAATTGCAAGCTCCTTTGTCTTGTTAGTATTCTCCTTGGTTGTAGAAGCTCTCTAACACCTTTTCCTAAGCAATTTATTTTGTTTATTACACCTTACTGCCCTCTTCTGTTACATAAACTCTTCCAACATCGCCATACTCTGCATGAATAATGTACAAAAGGATATTTACAAGCTATATTCAAAAATAAATCGATAAGGAAGAGGTGTTAGGTGCTGTCTTAACCAACGATTACAGGAGTCTTCTAAACAACACACGTAGGAAAGACGCCGAGGCAGGGTTATTGTCCTAAAATATATTTGTTAGGTTTAGTCCTTGTCAACTAACACTGGCTAGAAACACACACACACACACGCACACACACACACACACACACACACACACACACACACACACACACACACACACACTACACTCGCTAGAAATAATCACATACATACAACACTAGCTAGAAACAATCACACACACACACACATACACACACACACACACACACACACACACACTACACTCGCTAGAAATAATCAAATACACACAACACTAGCTAGAAACAATCACACACGCACACACACACACACACACACACACACACACATACCCTCCACGTATCCCTGTATTATGTATCTCAGAGGACCAGCCAGACTTGTTAGGGAAGAGAGGGAGCCGGTTGGCGCCGACTGAATATTTTTTCCGTACAATCCACCATGACCTTGATTCCTAGCATCTTCTCCTTACCGATTTAGTCTCCCTTCGACAGTACTATTCTCCTGTATAATACCTTTCCCTAGCACATTTGCCATAGCGATTTTTTTTCCTTACTCTACCCTCACCAAATCTTAGCCTTGCAAAACCCAACCTAACTTAACCCAATCCAACCCAAACTAACCTAACCCAACCCAACCCAACCCAACCTAACGCAATCCAGCCTAACCTAAACTAACCCAACCCAAGCTAACCTAACCCAACCCAACCTAACCTAACCTAAACTAAACTAACCCAACCTAACCTAACCCAACACAATCTAATCCAACCCAAACTAACCTAACCCAACCCAACCCAACCCAACCTAACCTAACCCAACCCAACCCAACCCAACCTAACTCAACTCAACTCAACCCAACCCAACTCAACCCAACCTAACCCAACCTAACCTAACCTAACCCAATCTAATCCAATCCAACCTAATCCAACCCAACCCAACCTTACCTATTTAAATCATATATAACCTACTCTGACTGGGATGGCTGTTCTTGTCAGGGAGGAAAACGAGGAAAGAGGGAGAAAAATTAATTC
The DNA here is from genome assembly GCF_032717465.1 of Coenobita brevimanus. NCBI lineage: Eukaryota > Metazoa > Arthropoda > Malacostraca > Decapoda > Coenobitidae > Coenobita > Coenobita brevimanus. The sequence goes on from NC_136987.1 coordinate 1,418,949, forward strand.
TTTTTTACCTGTTCTCTACCTTATATATATCTTAATTTCCTCTCTCTCTCTCTCTCTCTCTCTCTCTCTCTCTCTCTCCCAAACATCATACTTTCCTAATCACGTCTACTCCCCTCTTGTTCCCTTTCATCCCAATCGCCTCCCCTCTCCATTTACCTCCCCCTTCCTCATTTCCCCTCCAAATTCTGTTTTACTCAACCCCCCCCCCTTTCTACACCTCCGCATCAAGTACACGTCATTTACGTCTGTGTGTGTGTGTGTGTGTGTGTGTGTGTGTGTGGAGAGCGAGAGAGAGAGAGGGGGGGAAGGAGAAAGACAAAAAAAAAGAGGAAGGGATAAGAGTGGCAGGATGATTGTAAAAATGAGAGAGAGAGAGGGGGGGGGGGATCTAGTGCAGCGTAAAGTAGCCAGTGTTGCCAAGGGGACAGCGTGGCCAGCACCACGACGAAGACAATATTGAAGGTCTGGCCCCATCCCAGCCAGTGCCCAACTAGACGTTATAGAGTAAGGTTGTGTCGCACCATCTTTGCATTTCATCACTGGGAATATTATTACTAGAGAAACTGATCGTGACCTACGAGTGTAAAAGTGATATTAAACCAGACAAATCCATTCTCCCTAAGCTGTAATTCCTTCTATATTTTTCCAAGTCCAAACCCTGCCCTGGAATATGAACGTCCACTCGTCACTCGCTCCCTAAATATATAAAGGGATTCGAATATTGGCGCGTCCCCTCGCTCCCAACCTTACTATGGGCCCAGATAGGAGAGAGAGTAAGAAGAGAGGGGACGAGAAAAGAGGCTTGATAAATAGGAGATGCCAATTATAGAAGAAAGAGAAGAAAAGAGGAGAAAATGTGAAATCCTCTCTAATATGTGAAGGAATAAGGAGAGGAGACGAAGAGAGAGGCCTGATAAAGAGAGAATACAAAGCAAAGAGAAGAGAGAATACCGAGAAAAGAGAGAGAATACAGAAATACAAAAATGTAACTCCTCATTCATGTGTGTGCTTTTCTGAACAGTAGATTAGAGACAGGAAAGAGGGAAAAGAGTGACATCCAGCTCTGACAGAACCAATAATTGATAAACTAGAAACACAACAGAACGCGTGATACATCCTTGTCTGAAGTAACAATAGATTGGTGACGAATAAAATAGACAGGAAACTCAAGTGCTATGTAAAAATCCAACTTGAAATCCAAAAATAACGCCTGAAATCGCGAAAATCTCTACCAACAAGAGTTAATGCTGAGTGGAGAAAGCGTTGCCAAGCAGTGGTGTACCGGGAAGGCGTGGAAGAGGGTTTAAATCGACAAAAATCCGGTGCTAAATCCAAAATACTGGTTGAAATCCTGAAAACTCCACCAACACGAGCTAATGCTGAAAGGAGAAAGCGTTGGCAAGCAGGAGGGAGGCGCGAAGATGTCGGAGGGGAAATCAGTAACGTATGTACCTCCTGAGGGCCGCGCATCCAGGCCCCCCTCCTTCATATCACTGACTGACTTTGCGCCCCTGAAGCCTGGAGGCAAACCTGGTGAGTTGATAGATAGATAGATAGGCAGACAGATAGATAGATAGGTAGGTAGGCAGGTTGAGGGATGGATGCATAGATAGGCAAGTAGGTAGACAGACTGAGGGGGACAGTAAGCAGACACACAATTGCAGACAGAAATATAGAGATAGATAGATAAATGGATGGTTGGATAGATAGACAGACAAATAGGGGGACAGTAAGCAGACACAGAGAATGCATACAAACACAGATAGACGAGATGAATAGACGGATAGATAGAAAGATAGATTGAGAAAGAGGAGAGGGGGTGCAGTGGCAGAGAGGTGAAGGGTGATTGCTGGACTGGAGAAGATAAGCAGAGATAAAAAGTAAGTTAGGAACAGAGAGAGAGAGAGATTAACAGAAATATACCAGCATCTTCCCTACACGTGACCCACAGGATATGCTAATTGACAGGGCAAGGGCACAAGAGGACATGGGGACAAGAGGACAAAGGCTTCAATTATTCTATTTACCCTTTTACAACCTGCAGTTCCCTAGTCCCTAACCTGGTGACGTCATTATGATCCCTACAGTTCGATGACGTCATTATATATATAGTTTGATGACGTCATTATATATATATATAGGTTGATGACGTCATTATGATACCTAGTTTGATGACGTCATTAAATATACAGTTCGATGACGTCATTTTTAACCATCAAAGGTTTTGGTACCAGTCGATTTTACTCTTTTTTCTTTACAAAAAATAAAAATCGTACTATTTCCTGCCAGTGTGATATTAAACTCGCGTCCTTTCCATCAGCAGACAGCTTTTCTGACCACTTGACCACCAAATCACGTCATACGATTTTCCCTGATTATTTATGATTATGATAAATCGATAAGGAACAGTTGCTAAGGAAGTGTTCTATTTTTTAAATATTGTTTGTCAATGATAAAGATAAGTCTGTAAGGAACAGTTGCCAAGGAAGTCTTCTATTTGTGATATATTGTTGGTCAATGATAAAGATAGGTCTATATGGGACAGCTGCTAAGGAAGTCTTCTATTTGTTATACACTGTTGGTCAATGATAATGGTAAGTCTATAAGCAACAGTTGCTAAGGGAGACTGAGTTCCTAGATGCTCCACCCTCGCCTCGTCCCTTCCTCCTCTCTCTTGCTCCCCTTCCCCCTTCCCTTCTCTCGTTCACTCCATTCATCCTCCACTCATCAGCAGCTTCTCCTCCCCCCATATTCCTCCTCTTTCCATCCTTCCCTCTCCTCGCCTCCTCTCTCCTTCCCTCCCTCTTCTCCCTCCTTCCCCTCTCTCTCTCTCTCTCTCTCTCTCCAGGTGGGCGCAACGGGTGGATGTGGGCAGTTGAGCGAGTTAGAATAAAGAGTTACTTCCTCCTCTACAAGGGACACTGTCATCTTATCCTTAGCAGACCTCTCTCTCTCTCTCTCTCTCTCTCTCTCTCTCTCTCTCTCTCTCTCTCTCTCTCTTTCTCTCTCTCTCTCTCTCAAAAATAAATAAATAAATCACTACCATTATAAACATGAGCTACGCAGAACTCCTTTAAAATCTTAGAAATTAGTTAAATCGTCCCGTCTTGGACAACCTGTAAAGGAGCCAAAGATTTTATACTCAAGGTCTCCTACACCTCACACACACGACAAACATCCCCACCCACCCACACACTCAGACATATAAAGACTACACACACGCACACAGATGCAGACACAGACACACACACACGCACAAACATTCCCCACACAGATGAGTAACACTAACACACACACTCATGCAAACACACACATTCACTCACACCCCTCCTCCCCTTACACACACACACACACACACACACACACACACACACACACACACACACACACTCAAGAAGCACCACTACGAACATGCTTCAGTGCTGTACAATTACGGTGCAACTTAGGTTAAGCTGGGGAATGTGGGGCTATGGTGTTGGTTTTGTGATGATGATGATGATGTTGTGGGGTTATGGGATGTGGTCTTGTGATGATGATGATGTTGTGGGGTTA
>NC_136987.1:1427500-1462500 GCF_032717465.1 Coenobita brevimanus
CCCTCTGTCTATATTTCCTACTTCCTATGATCTCCAGTCTTTCAAACGCAGTGTGTCCAGGCATCTCGAAATGAACGGATCTTGAATTTGGCTCTGTTGTATTGTTTTTTTTTTTCTTCTTGGAAGGAACGGTTTGCGGGCTCCTGGCCTTTGGTTCCTTCTTCCTTGAATTAAAAAAATATATATATGCTCCTTCCACGAAAAATAAAATCAAAATCCAATCATTCTGGACGGTGCATGGTTATTAACGCCAAGGTGGTGACATGTGAAGAAGTGTGACATGTTGGACTGCTGGGCCTATGGCAACGGACTATCAAGTTTATGCCCAAACACAGCTACTAACATGGCATCAACCAGTCACTGCCTAATATAGCATGTTGTGTTGGATATGTGGACTGAGAAAATACATATATATATATACCTAACTGACAAAGGCGAGGCATAAACCCTGTGATGGGATAAAACAGACACTGAAAGAATGAAGAACTGGACGATAATCACCCCTTCAGAAGTACACCTGCAGCCTTTTGCTTAATTTGTGCCAATGGACTAATGTAGTGTTTTAAAAAATGCCTTAAGATGGTCTGGCCATGTGGAGTGAATGGAAAGATTGACAAGGAGAGTGTACGTCAGTAAGGTGGAGAGTCAGAAACACTGAGGATCAGGTGGAATGATGGGATGTATGTGAGCTGGAGAGTGTGGATGAGGTGGAGGATGGGGTGGTGAGGTGTATGTGTGAGATGGTGAGTTAGGATGAGGTGGAAGGATGGGGTGGAGAGGTGTTTGTATGAGTTGGAGAGAGGAAAACTAAGGATGAGGTGGAGAGATGTGTGTGAGTTGAACAGTGAGGATGAGGTGGAGAGATGTCTGAGTTGAAGAGTAGGGATGAGTTGGAAGGCTGGGGTGGAGAGGTGCAGGTGTGCGAGGGTGGTGTGATGTGGAGAGAGAATGAGGAAGCTGGCAGAATATAACCCCAGCCAACCACACTTGCAGTATATATATATTTTTTTTATTCCTGTAACCTCCAAACGATTTTACGCAATTCCTAGAAGACGCCTGGTAGTAAGAAAGTTAAAAATATTTGATACACACGAGGCGTAGTTGTGCTGGAATTAGACACAGACTGAGACAATGAGGAAATTTGGCAGTGTTTAGCATTACACAGCTAAACGTGCGTTCAAACCATCTGCGCATTTACGAGTACCTCTCTCTCTCTCTCTCTCTCTCTCTCTCACACACACACACACACACACACACACACATGATTCAGTGCAGGTGCCCGCCTGTCTCTGCATCTTTAGTATCAGATAACACGAGTCCAAGGCATTCTAAGCACAGACGTGAGATCAATGGGTGGAAGGCAACAGTCAAAATATCTATCTGTCTGTCTATCTATTGCCAGACGTCTTAATCTGGCATGGGGTGGCCACAAACAAACCGTCAACACGTCGCCTTGTCCTCTGTCATTTGGTTGCCCTCCCTCCAGCTCACACACCCATCACTCATGTATCTCCACTCAATCCTTCCATCTTATCCTTGGTCTTCCCATCATCCTTACTTATATACACTCTTCAAACTCTTCTAGTTAGTCTCTCATTCTCCATCCCCTTCCCTCTAACTCACCCCCCCTCTCTCATACATCACTCCATCTCACCCTTGGTCTCCCCTTCCTCCTCACTCACATACACTCCTCGTCAGTCTCTCATTCTCCATCCCCTTCCCCTTCCAAATCAAGACAAGTTACAATAAGCCATCAAGCCTGTTAAACACCTGTAGGAGCGAGGTCTGGCACCCACCTCTCCACTGCATCTCTAAAATTTTACGTAAACAAACCAGAAGTGTCCAGTAAAATCCGGTGCCTAAGTGCTTGCCAACTAGCCGCGTGGTGGAGTGTCACGTGAGGCCTAGTAGCAACAAGGGCTTAGGCAATGGTATTATTAGAACGTGAAAGAAGTCAGTAGGTGCAAAGCAATAGTCAGTATTTTCTATGAATTGTGCCGTTTTTAGCTGACTTGCTTGGGTAGAGACGAGGATGATGGTGATGATGATGATGATGTTGACGATGAGGAGGAGGAGGAGGAAGAAGAAGATAATGAGAGAACCTAGACTGTAATAATCATAATAGTGATGACGATGATAAGGATGATAATGATAAGGATGATAATGATGAGAGAACCTGGACTGTGATAATGCTAATAGTGATGATGATGATGATGATGATGATGATAATAATGCAGACGCTGTTACTAACACTACTGCTGCTAATGAAGCTAACCCCTGTCTTCCCCAGGTCAACTACTGCGTGGTCCCAGACGTGTGGTGCGGCTGTGTGTGTTTGCCCTCGTGGTACCTGCTGCTCTCATCACCATACCTCTCTATGTCCGACTCATCCTATATCCACCAGCACGGTACCCTATGATGGCTACTGACCAGCGGGTTATATCCAGACACGTATCATCGCTGTGGTGTCAGGTGGGCCACGGATTGCACTGTTGGATGAGTTAATGGGGAGGGAGAGTGTTGGAGTGAGACAATGAGGGGAAGTGAGATGATGAGGGGGATGAAGTGAGATGAGGAGGGGTGAGGTGTGATGATGAGGGGGGTGAGGTGAGATGATGATGGGGTGAAGTGAGATGATGAGGGGGTGAAGTGAGATGATGAAGGGGGGGTGAAGTGAGATGATGAGGGGGATGAATTGAGATGATGAGGGGGATGAAGTGAGATGAGGAGGGTGCAGTAAGATGATGAGGGGGATGAAGTGAGATGAGGGGGGGTGAGGTGTGATGATGAGAGGGGTGAAGTGAGATGATGAGAGGGTGAAGTGAGATGATGAGGGGGGTGAAGTGAGATGATGATGGGGTGAGGTGAGATGATGAGGGGGTGAAGTGAGATGATGAGGGGGGTGAAGTGAGATGATGAGGGGGGTGACGCGAGATGAGGGGGTGCAGTGAGATGATGAGGGAGTTTGATGGGGGGAGGCAGACAGACAGATACATAGACAGACAGACAGACAGATAGATAGGCAGATAGAAAGACAAATAGATATAGTAGACAGATAACAGCATATTCTTCCAAATGTATGTCTAACCTTTATAAAATGTTGTCTTATCCTTCGCAATATTTCAAAATATGACCAAAACACAAATACTGCAGTTCCATCGGCCACCATTGTCAATACGGGCAATAAAATATGATTACCAGACAGCACTTAGCTTATGAGATAGAGCTTAACGACGTACATATACAATAATAATAATAATAATAATAATAATAATAATAATAATCCTTCTGAATGTCCTTACCTTATTCCCAGACACAAACGACGCAAAAGAACAGAAGCAACAATAATAATAATAATAATAACAGTAAAATACTAATTTAAATACTAGTCCTATTGACTATCCTTACCTTATTCTCAGGCCCAAACGACGCACATGAACGGCAGCTTCACGGGCTATCTGACGAAGGCGGCGCCGGCGGTGGGGGAGGCGCGCCGGACACACTACATGCTGCACCACCTTAGCCTCAAGGACGACGTGAAGGAGTACTGGGGATTTTACCTCCTTAAGGGCTCCACCATCACCATCTCATCCTGCGCAAGGTGAGGGGAAGAACAGATGGTGGAGAATACTAGATTTGTTCCCATCATGAGAGGGGTAATGACGTCAGTGGTCACCTCTCCTGTGCTATCTCTATAATGCATTCAACAGTTCTTTTATTGTGTGCCAGCTCATGCCAAAATAATTTTTCTTTTATTTAAGGAAGAAGGAACCAAAGGCTAAAGGCCCGCAAGATTGTTTCCTCAAATAGATAGATAGATAGAGAGGTAGATAAAATGGACAAAGGCAAGATCGGTTCATTTCGAGATGCCCGGACAATCTGCGTTTTAAAAACTGGAGGTAATTTAAACACAATGTGCCGAAGCATCTCGAAATGAACAGATCTTCTAGCCTTTGGTTCCTTCTTCCTTGCATTAGAGAGAGAGAGAGAGAGAGAGAGAGAGAAGGTGGGGGGACTTCAATTGTACAGATAAAACGTCAGTGCAGCGATGGGGTTAAAATGTGTAGATTAGAGTCAAGGCTGTGAGATAAGAAACCTAAGGAGATGCACTGACTTACAACACTTTTTCCTCTGCCTGTCTCGTTACGGCTGGGAGATAAGCAACCAAGGAGATGCAGTGATATATAAAACTCTCTCTCTCGACGACCTGATGCAGCGTAATGGTAAAGAGGTATATGAGAGAGGAGGCAGGGGGACTGGAGAGAGAGCATCGTCATGCAGGAGGACAGGGTCATTGGAGATTCGTGATCACCCCTTACACACACACACACACACACACACACACACACACACACACACACACACACACACACACACACACACAAGATTAATTAAGAGTAGCCCATAGTACTGAAGGTGTGTGTGTGTGTGTGTGTGTGTGTGTTCAAGGCATCAGGTTACCTTGCAGCTTAAAATATATTAAGTCTGTCCTATGGAATCAGGATTCCAGGAGCTTGGATGGTGAGTGGAAGTGTGGCCCATTGAACTGGACAAAGTTTGCGTAGTATCTCATTCTATCAAGGTTTTTCTGGCTCTTTGGTGGGGTGGGAAACGATGTCTGGATGATGATGATGACGAGGAGGAGGAGGAGGTCTGAATGGAATAACAAAGTAGGAAGATGTAAAGACAGACAGACGTAGAGATAACTGCTGTTAGGTGATGGTGATGGTGGTGATGATGATGATGACTGTGTCTGAATGTAACACAAAAACAAAATGAGGTAGACAAAAAGATAGACAGATATAATAAAGCAGACACATATAGTATAGCGCAAGACAATCCCATAATACCGTATCAATCATCCACAGGTGGGATGGAGGGCAGTTGATGATCATACGGGGTGTGGAAAACCTCAGACACTGTGCATGGATTGGGGAAGCGGACTCAGCAGAGGATATGGCCGAAGACGACGATGTGACCAGCAATGAACGGCGCAGGATGAAGGAAATACTCAGGAAAAACAGGCCAAAAATAGTCTCCCCTGAGCCTGAGCCCGAAGAAAATGGGCATAGTGAGAGAGATAATGTGTTTGATGGCGATTTTGCTTTGAATTTGAACGGTTTTCAGAGTAGCATGAATGGTGATGTGGCTGGTTTAAATATTTCTGAAATTGTGGGAAGTGGAGATAATTTTGAACTTCCTCTAGGATCGGAGGAGAGAAAACAGAGTATCAAGGAGTTACTTAGGGAAGCCATACGGATGAGTAAGAGCAAGACGGAAATACTGCGGATACTACACAACGAAGGGAAATCTCGCAACTTTCTCTTTAAGGACCAGGAGCCGAAAAGCACGCCCAATAAGGCAAGAGGTTCATTACTACCATCTAAATCTATTAATAACGATCAGAGGGAAGGACAGGAAACTATGAATACAACTAGCAGTCTTGAAAATGCCGGGAGAAATTTGAATCCTGAGACGGGAATAGTAAGTAGTAGGAAATTAAAAGACGAAACAAGACGAGGGAAAACGAGAAGACAGAATACGAGGAGAAGGAAGAAGGGAAATAACCGAAGGAAAAATCTTACCGAGGAAGAAGAAGAGGAGAATAGAGGGAGACATCGCCGCCATGTCAAACTGGAAGATGGCGATGGTGAAGATGGCGCCTTTGAGGAACTGGACACAGACGACGTGATGAATGTCTTTAAGGAATCCAGAACAGGGGGGACGCGGCCATCAGCTGAGAATGCCGTTGGTGGGCAGGTCTTCTTCCCAGAGGGTCTGAAATTTGAGAGAGGGATGTTCAATCAGTCAACCACTAATGATAACTCCCGAGAAGAGCATAAATCATCGTATTCCAGCAGTGAGGAGGCCTTGGCTAGCTGTGAGGGTGTTATAATGACCCTGCCGCTGGTTCCATTTCGGAGTTGTACATTTCACAACAATTTACACATCAACCGAATCGTGTACGACATCCCAGTGACTGGAACCTACTACTTCGTCTTCTCCAGCGACAACGAAATCTACGTAAACGACCTGTTCTTCAACATAACCATGGAGAGAGTGGTGTACGACGTCATGGCTAACGAAAAGGTCTGCGCCAACGTTTCAGACTGTACCATGTCGCTCAATTTTTGGTCCAACGAAGAGGCGGTGGTCGAGGTGCCCCAGGAGGCAGGATGGGACAATGCTTATGTTCTGGACACGAAATGTGAGCCTCGGGTTTATATCTACCTCACCCTTCTCCTCCTGGTGCCCATATGTATCATTTGTTGTGCTTTCCATTAATAGGTATCAGTCTTGTGGCATGTGTTTTCCATTAATGTACCAATTATGAATTATGGAGAGTGAGACTAACGAGGAGAGGGTATGTGAGTTAGGTGGGGGGTATACCGAGGATGAGATGGAGTGGAGGTATATGAGAGGGGGTGAGTTGGGGGAAGGGAAGAGAAATGGCAGGGGACAGAGCGACACGAAGGTGTTTTGTTTATGGTTACCCCCTACGGGATTATGGTGTCTAGCTATAGATGGACAGATGTATTATGTGTTCTCATTAACACGAGGCTGGTCCATGTTATAACGCACCTTCTGCTATGCCTGGCGATTTCTAGTTGTAGGGACGACTCAGTTTTTTTTTTTTTTTTTCATTTATTTTATTTTTTTTAATGCAAGGAAGAAGGAACCAAAGGCCAGATGCCCGCAAAACTGTTCCCTCCAATAAAAATAACAGCCAACTTCAAGACGCTGCATCATTTACTCGTTTCCCACTGCCACTCATACCAGTAAACTCAGCCGTCCCCGCAGCACACAAAATACCCCCTTTGAGTGTCTTGAGGAGCGCTATTTATGGGCTACCCTGGAGATCAAACACAATGGAAACACGAGAACGGTGATATGTAAATAGCACATATAATCTAAGGTTAAATGTGATATGTTTCTAAGCTTATGCCTGTGTTAAAGTTAGGTTTTAAGGTCACTAAGTCTCTCTCTCTTTACAATACTTCAAACTCTCTCTCTAGCTTTGTAATTAAAAGAGGTAGCATCTACCTCTAATGAAGTAACCTTATTTTACAGCCCACAGAAGACATGTATACATAATCTCTCTCTCTTTAATATTTGTATGACCCGCGATATTTCACGGGACTGTCATCTGTCCGTCCATCATCAAATCCATAAATACAAGGCTTTTCATTTAAAGAATCTTGGCATGTAATAAGAGTACTGTAGGCAAATTCAGCTGTTAGGAATAATTCTGGATGTATGCATGTGTATAGGAGATGTATCTATAAACATCTCATTCATCATTTTGTTCTTCAACTCTTTGGGCCCTACCTCTCCCCACCCTGGGGTGGGAAAGGTCTGGATGATGAATATGACAGATGTGCTCAACAGTTGGTCATACAAAATATACTGTATCTGTAAAACAAATACAAGTTTCACGGCTGTACTGCTTACAGTAATGAACAAGTCAACTTTTGGTTTTATAAACTGTCATTATTATACTGTATTTAGTTTTATGGAAAACGAAATACTCTGTGAGTATAACATTAAGCATAAAAAACATCCATAGGTACGGTACCATGTCTCTGGAATTTTCCTTAGCCTTAATGAAACACAGGATATGATGTAATTTGCTTAAAGTAACAGCAAAGACTTATTATATACTGTATACGAATAGGCAGAGGGAGGAGGAGACCGAGGATGAGATGGAGGGATGGAGTAGAGAAGTATTTGAGACGGGAGTGTTGGGGTAAGGGCAGCGAAATGACAGGGGACAGGGTGACATGGAGGCGATTTGTTTGGCGGCCACCCCTTACGGGATTAAGGCGTCCGGCTATAGATAGATAGACAGATAGATACGCGCAGGGTAAAATTCCAACCTAAGGCTATTATTACTTCTATATTAAGAATAAGAATATTATTACATATATGTGAGGCACATTCTTAGCACAGTGATGGTCAGTATAGTTGCCTTTAACCAAGTTTTTACTCAGTTCAGAGGTCTTAGTAATGGGCATCCTGAACGCGGCTAATAGATGTCACTGTCCCTCTGTCTGTCTGCTTTCTCCTATCACCTTGACAGGAAAAAGCCATGAATGTCCTGACAAATATCCTTCGCTCTAAGTCTCCTATCCATGTTCTAACTCTCCTACTAACTCCATCCCATGCTCTAACCCTCCCACCCTTGCTAACACTTCTATAAATTGTTCTATACCCTTCTCAGTAAAGGTGGAGGTCTTACCCTACAGTATCTCCCTCGCTCTAACTCTCCTTCCCTCATTCTCCGTTGCTCTAACTCTCCTTCATTTATTCTAGCTCCCCTTTCCTTATATTTCCTTGCTGTAACTCACATTCCCTTACTCTAACTCTCCTTCCCATCACCATTGCTGTAACTCTAAACTGTTCCCCTCCCTTTTATCTACCTAGAGGTCTTTCCCTTCCACTAACAATTACCTCATTCTTCTCTCTCTCTCTTAGCTCTCTCCACACATCCCTAACGCCTCATGCATTTCCCTACATACCACTCCTCATACCACACTGCACACCTCATTCTCCATGCATTAAAACCTGTCACGACCTCTGCTCCTTGGTTACTATCCCAAAAAACACTGAACACGACCAAAAAAAGTACCGCACTGGAGTTGTTTGATGATATCCTACATGATCAACACAGCTCATGAAATCCAAAGACAAAATTTAAGAATATGCTCTCATTGGAAAGTGCATACAACTGTTCTGACTATGAAATGAGACTGACTGGAAGTGTGTGTGTGTGTGTGAGGTGGAGGGGGAGACCAAGAATGAGATGAAGCAATGGAGTGAGATGAAAAAGGGGGATGTAAGCTGGATAGGGAGACCAAGGATGAGATGGAGGTATGGAGCTGAGAGAGATGAGAGGGGGGTGTGAGTTGAAGGAGGAGACCAAGGATGAGATGGAGGGATAAAGTGGAGAGAGATACATAAAAGAGGGGGGAGTGAGGTGGAGGGGGGAATGCCAGATTGTAGAGGATGGGGATGTGGAGGCGATCTGTTTGTGTCCACCCCATACAGAATTAAGGCATCTGACAGACAGATAAGACAACCTTCATCAATGAGCAGAACTATTAATAAAGAAAGACCTACTATATCTCCAAAGTAATTTAAATATGACCATAACACCATCTGTAGACAGTATATATATACAGTGTGCCTAAGCTGCTGATAACTTTGTTTCAATCTACACTTTTTACTCAAACTTGGCCTAAAAAAAAATCCATCTCTGCATCTTCAATGCTGAGCTGTAACATTAGATTAATGCCAGAATATGATGCTAGTCATGACGAGGTGCTGTGGAAATGCAGAGCCATAGCATCGTCTTTTTCTACCACTAAGCAATGTAAAACAGGCTACAAAATGACAAAAAGCTGGGCCAAGTTAGAGTAAAACAAGTATAGCATGTAATGTATATGTATGTGTAGCCATAAGTAATGCTTGCTCACATTTCCCACTGCCTGTGATAATGGACAGCGATGTACGGAAAGTATCTTATGTAACAGAGGCATTCAAGAATACACACACACTTTATCAGAAGGAAGGCTGGTCCCTAACATTCAGGGTGGAATGAGAACTATGGGATGCAGGACACAATGATGGTAGGTTGAGGGACTGCTAACAATCTTTTCCTCATTTGTGATCCTTCCAGTCTGTAAATACTGTAACATTCTGTAACAGAATTTGATATACCTATATTTTCAACTATTAAATATGGAATAAACACACTGTCATTCATTCACACCCTCAAAACATCACAGTGGTTTTACTAAAGATTTAAGTGATACAGAGGGCAGTGCTGGTAGAGACAGACGTGTATGTGATCTGGAAGAAAAGAGTGGAACAGTACATTAAAGAGAGTGGGAAGAAGAAGAATGTGAGAGAGTGAGAATGGTGTATGAGGATAAGGTAGCCTGGAGGGGTTTCTATCACAGCCATCCCCTGTTTGGGGGTTCCCCAGGGGGGAAGCATGGCATCAAACATATGATGGTGATAATGAAAATGAAGGTGATGACAACAATTACTGTACAGATAAAATGGAACTTGAGGTTTTGGGTACTTACACAAAAGTAAGAACCTGACAATGCTGCGTCTAAGAAACAGACAGTCCCTGCTTCAATAAAAGCAAAGTTTGTATTACAACTTTATTTTTACAAAAGTAAGAGAAAATAGACAAGGGCTCTTAACTCTCAAATAAGTAGGAATGTGCATCCACAGCAAATAACCACTTACCATTAACTTTTATGTTCAGTTGCGGTTGGGAATATCGTTCCACATATCAGAAAAACAATTGTGAAACTAGAACAAAGTATCCTGAAAAAATTTGCAGAGTTTTGAAGAATGCCTCACTAGGTTTCAAAAGTTACAGTTCATTCTCCCATTATTTATCATAATGAAGAGGATCTATGTCAATGTACACAACAGTACCTCGGGATGTCTTTTTAACTTTATTCTTTCCGTTTCCTGACTTATATTCAAATTGCAACAGACTTTTGAAACTGTTGGGGGGGGTTAGATGCTGCTTAATAAACCCTTCAGTACGAGAGGCCATTTGTAAGCCAAGTAAATTGCCCGTTAGCACAAAAATAAACAAAAGATGGTCACCCAGAGTCAATTTTTTTTTTTTTTTTTTCATCTGGGACAAACAAACACTGCCAACCATTTTTGCCACTTACAACTATGGGTAATGCCTTGAATATATGGCAGTTAGTCTTTTCAAAAATCCTTTATCAAAATGTCATTAAGAACTCCTTTTCCTCCCTAAGCATATAGACAACCATGACGTCTTTTGTGCCGCTTAAACTGCATCTTCAGAAATACTGTACATGTTATGCCTCAAACATAAAGTAATTCTTTTTTTCCCAAGTTCTTTAACATGCAAACATACACTGCTTTTCTTTACTATGCACACATACGTACACCCAGAAATATACCACTGAATCTTTTGCACTGCTTAGCCTCTTCAGGACTGTAATGTCTCAAATAGAAAGCTGCTATGGTTTTTCTACATCTTTTAATTATAAAAACAAATGCAAAGGGCCTTTCCTTACTATGCACATACACAACACCTCTAAGCATTTTGTGCTGCTTAAAACGTAATGCCTTGAATATAAAGCAGTTACACGTTTTCAAAGTCCTTCCATGATCAAAACACAAACTGCTTTTCCTGCCTAAGCATAGATATAGAACAACTTAAGGAAAATTATCCTCCACATGCGAACACAAGACAATCGCTTTTTCTGATTCTCATGTATGTACTGATACTTTGGCTATATAGTACAATACAGGTTGAGCAACATTCAGAATCTCTATTAAGTTTCCTTTTTCTTTTATGCAAGAAAGAACCAAAAGTCAGAAGCCAGCAAAAGTGTTCCATCCAAGGGAAAAAATAAATAAATAAATAAATAAATAAACAAGAGCCAAATTCAGGATCCGTTCATTTCAAGATATCTGGATTCACGTACATTGCTGTTCTCGCCTCTACATATTTACATTCATGTTTTAATTGACTGCTAAGCATATAAAAATCACCCAGACTCTCAATGAAATCTGGCTATTAAAAATACACACACACACTGCAATCTACACTTTTCTTTTTTTTTTCTTTTCTTTTTTCTGTCATGGTTTGTGCTGAATGTGAAGTAGGGAAAATGCAGAAAATCTTCTATGTCAGTGGGAATACTGATCTTTTATCAGTACTGGCTTAAAAACTGTTTAGTATCTCTTGCAAGCACTGAAATACATTAGGTTTTCAAACTTGGAATTTAAAGAGGTGATGAATACTGACGGATCTCATGTAAAGCATTAGTGATGGTTAAATGCTTTTACAATGCAGTATTAAGTATAAATCTCAGTCACGCTCCAGACTGCACTAGCCTCAGTCTCTTTACTAAAAAATTACTTTTTCTTACGAATACATGAGTATAAACAAAACATATCCAATGAATCTATAAACACTGTCCACTTCCTGTATGAACATAATACAGTACCTAACTTTGATACTTTTACTTCCTTATATTAACAGAAGTGCCAGTCCTGAGTGTAATACTCAGCATGGAATTTTCTCCTGTGGAACAATGTACAGTACATCACAGCCTCATTTCACAACTGGGATGTATTTCCGAAACCGATTAATGAATTTAGCGCTGCGGCGATAGTATAAGTGAGAAAACTATCCCTTAAGTCACTAATCACGGTGATCATACCAGCGAAAAAAACACGCAAAACAAAAAGGGTTCCCAATTCTTATTAATCGCAGAAGTTAATGACCATATAACATGGATGTACTGTACTTATAACTATGTTAATACTTAATTTTACCCTAGCTCACAGCACTAGAAGTTACTATGAGGCATTCCTTTTAAGAAAAACCCTCAACAGATTTGTTATAATATGGTTTTCAGTTCTAAAATTTCATAGTACTCATAGAAAAGAAAATAATCATACGGTCTTCAGTTCCAAAAATTTGAAGTGATAGTAAAGATAGAAAATAATTATTGCACTCAGTTCTGATGAGCACCAAAACATCCAGCTCGCCTTTTTTTCCTTTCTTTCTCTTCAAATTATATAGCTGAGCATATGCTTATGGAGGTGACACTGCTTTTTTTTTTTCTTTTCTGGCTCTCAGGACCTTACATCACCTCATTATAGGGTAGGGAAGAGGTATGGATGACGACACTACTTGTGCAGTACTATGTGACCCTTTCAACAGGATTTGGGGGTTCCCAAGGGACTGCAAGATGGCGATGAAAAAAATGTCTAACAGTACGGTAATAAGATTATAACAAGTTATATTGAAAGGGCTGGAGAAATGAAGGCTGGGGAAAAAAAAAAAAAAAAAAAAATAATAATAATATTAATTCCTTTTGCTTTTTTTTTTTCTTTATGCTATCTCCAGATTATTTTTTTCTGACTGTATGACTTCTCAAACTGGAGAGGCATGAATGCTGAGGGTAATGTTGCCCGAGACAGAACAAAGAAAGACATCAGATGAGGTCATACAGTGTGACCTCAGGGTTAACGGACTGAACTATGGGGCTGCAAGAGATTGAGCAGCGTGGAGAGCCACCATTAGGTGATATATGCAAGCATTTTGAGCCTTTATAAACACACAAAAAGAGGTCACAGAGCCTTCAATGAGAGGTCTAACTCACACTCACTACAGGGGCTCTAAACTATCTGAATATAACATCCTGGAGGTAACACAAGTGAGCTCTAACCTACCTGAATATAACAGCCTGGAGGTAACACAAGTACATACCGGTATATAAAATACATCATTGTAGAAGACAATGTCTAATAAGGTTTAACTACCATACTGTTTACATGGACAACAAATCTAATACCAAAACAACTATCAAATTAGTACTTTCCTGATTGTTACAAGGATTTATCACTATTTACCATTCAGACATAATTCTACATATTAAAGCTCCAATTGTTCATTTACACATCATTTCACACCACAGTATACTCCTTTTACTATAACTTGCCTCAAAATTACCATCTCTCCATCTTGAATGCCAAGCTTAGCATTAGAATACTAAGTCAGTCATGAAGACCTACTTTGAAAAGCATGTACAGCAGTCTTGTTTTTCTCTACCACAAAGCTAGGTGAAATATTCTGTGTAGGGAAAATAATCTGGGTCAAGTTGGACTAAATTCGGCATAACAAATGGATGGAATGATAGTTACAAGTACAAAATTAATTTATACCTCACTATCTACATACACAACACTTCCCTACACTGCATCTCCCTTAACGAGTTCTACCTAGTGCATGTGACAACCTTCATATATATAAGCTACTGTACAAAGGACTTTCCTCTCAACAAAGGACAATATCTGCTTTTACATCTACTTATTGACAGGTATTGTACAGGTGGTCTTACATGCCAGGGCCTAAAGCTCATCCTTGACATCCTCTGCTTCCTCAGTGTTGAAGATGCTTGCCTCTTGGGCCACAAAATCCTGCAAATGGAAAGGTAAAAGTTCATCATCATCACCATCATTTAGGTCAAAATATTGCAACAGCTATTGGACGGTAATGTGGACATATACAAGAAATAATATGCTTATTCTAATCTGACACATCCCTAACCCCTTTCAGTTCAGCTGATGACCAAGTGTTGTCAGACTAGGGGAGCAATTTAACTAGTAACCAAGAAGACTCATTCCTACCTCACAACTAGGGCTCATTGAATTTCATGCAGGCACAACTTAATACAGGTATTCAACATGTAACTGGATATTTATGTCAGATGAAAACAACTCTACTCTAAATAGACAGATACACAGGTATAAGCAGACACTTAGTACTGTAATGTATACTCATTAACTGGTGTCTGGATTCTGCAACTTGAATTGTGAGAAAATGAGTGTAGCCCACTTCACTGCTCAGACTTTCTACTTCTTCTATTGGATTTTTCTTGCCCTCTGGACCCTACCTTACCCCCAATCTACTTCTCTCCTACATTTCTTTTTTTTTTCTCTCTCTCTCTGAACCCTAGCTTACCCCAACCATAGAAATGAGAAGAGTTGTGGCTGACGATTAATTTTTAGAAGACTGGGTGAGAGATTAAAAGATAGACTTGAATTTCATGGCATGCACCATAAGAATTATTCAAGTACAATCTCACCTTTAGTCCTTTCAGTGAGCGGTCCCCAGTGAAGGGTATGGGGTTGTCCTTCTCCCCAGCCTTAAGGAAATATATTGTGGGGAATCCCTCCACCTTGAACTGTGGATGCACATCATTGGCTGTGGCATCCATCTTGGCCACAACCACATCGGGGTTACTCTTGGACAGCTGCTTGGCCAACTTTTTATACGTTGGCTCCAGTGACTTGCAGTGGCCGCACCATGGAGCATAAAACTCAATAAGTACATCTTTCTTGGTCTTCATCACCTCCGCCTGGAAGCTCCGTGCAACCACCACCCTCACTGGACCATCCTGTCGCTTGGGAACTGGCTGGGAGCGTAAAAATGGTGACAGCTTGCCTGTGGGGAGGCATACATTTTAATGGCTTTGGATTTTACTAAGAAGAGGCTGGGATTGCAAAAACTGTATCTTTCCTTCTAAGAGGCAACAACTTTTAGCATGTTAAAACTATGGACTACTACAACCCCCGCCTGTCCATCCTGTCACTCTGGAAATGGATTCAGGTCATAAAAATGGTGCCAGGTTTTGTATTGGGGCACAAAACATGCATTACGGACCTGACCTTAATAAAGAGCTACCACAACCTTCATCAGTCTGTCCTGTCTCCTGGGACTGGTTGGGAATGCATAAAATGGTGCTAGTTTTCCTGCTGAGGCAAAAACAACTTGGATGTGATACTGTAAAACTTACCACCAAGAATGAGGTGGAGGCATGGGATGGAGAGGTATAAGAATGTGGGTGGTGAGAGATAAGGGGAGGTTAGACCAATGACAGAAAGGAAGAGCGACATGGAAGTGATCTGTTCAAGGCCACCTCCTCTGGGAATAAAGCATTTTGCTCTAAACAGATAGGCAGACACTTAGTACTGAACTGTATGCTCTTAATTCTGCTCAATCCTCTATAAATTTACTTCAAACCTGAACATTTGCTATGGGCGACATAAGTATTGGTGTACAGGGGGTCCGATGTCTGCTGAAAACATTCGAACAACTGCTCATGTTTACCAACGTCTCATTGTGTATGAATAATGTCTGTTTACATAAACATATCATCTGCTATATGTTTGCACGAGGATATTGCTAGCTAACGATATAAGACACCTCCTGACATCAGGGCTACCAACGTATGGTAGGTCGGACACTAATATTTCAGCGACCTTCGTTCTGTGGTCCAAAATGTTTCACACATATTGTGCACCGATACTTTTGTGACCCACAATACACATTACAGAAAATTTTAAACTTATTTTATACCTGACATACATACAGTACTGTACTACACTCACAAATTATCCACAAGAACCTGATGATATAATTCATTTTTATTAGGTTACCCAGACTTTTATTCACCTTTAAAGGAAGATACAGTATTTCTGTGTGAAGGGATATACAAAGACCACAGATACTTAATCCTTCCTGTTCAAGCAGCCTTTCCTAAACTTAATAAAATCACCACAAAATGTAACAATAAACCAGAAAATAAGTCACCGTTTTGTATTCAAGGGGTTAGAGGAACAGGGCAAACAAAAATGCACAATATAAAGGTGACAATCAGTGCTTTGGGGAACTCACCTGCCTTCAGCTTCTCCACAAACTCCTCCAGGACATCCGAGCTAAAGTCTTCCTCTGGTTCCATTGGGTACCTGTTGGATAAGAAAATACCATAATGAACCCTTTGGCCACAGCTTGGAGGTTGCCTCAATGAAGTAAGAATCATCCCAGAAGGGTCCATAGTGATGCAAGGTTCAAAACATACATGTTCAGAATAAAATCATTTCTCCATCTTATATGCCAAGCTATAACAAGAGATTACATTAAAACAATGACACCATGCTTCCTACTGGGAATCCCTGTATTGGGGTTAGGCACGATAAAGCCAATGTTTTCTATGGACTGGAAACTAAAGTGCCAAAAACCAGCTACTATAATTACTTCAACAGTTGCTGGAGATGTTGAGGAGAAAACTAATGTCTAACAAGCTTTGTAACAATGCAAGTCTTGGCTTGGACTCTAATTATGTAGTCATCCAGAAGGAAGATCAAGTGACTATATGCGGCTGAATGTCTCCTGCCTAAGAGCGATGATTATGTGGCTGGTTACAAGACTAGTAGCCACACTTCACACTCAGAGGGGTACGGTATCTCCCAGCATCAATGGTACCCATCCATCTATTCTCTAAGAGATTAACACTAAAACATGGTGCTAGTCATGAAGACGCTCTGTGTATACCATGAAAGGATGAAGCATCATCTTATTCTGCACCTCAGCTATGAGATGTAGGCCAAATAGAGACAAAAATTTCTGTCTAGTTCAATGAACAAAGAACAGTACTACACACACATCACCAATTAATAAGGTCTGCAAAGCGATTCACCAGTTTTCTGACTTAAAATTCACTCTGGGTTTAATTTTGTATACGCATGGATACACAGAAACTTTTATGGAAGCAAAGTTTTCATCATCATCATCATCATCATCCTGAACTCCTTCCTCACTCCAAGGTAGGGTGAGGTAGGGTCGACAAAAAAATAAATAAATAAATAAATAAACAACCAAAGGATTCCCAACTGAGTGAGCTACACTCGCTTTCACTCACCATTCAAGCCTCGAATCTTGACTCCACCTGATAAATAAAAAAAATATTCCACTGCAAAGGGACAAAAACCTAGCCAAGGTTAAGGTACACCCACTAAAATAACTACAGGTTACCCATGTGGTGTGATACAGCATGACACAGGGACCATGTGTTCTGAACTCCTACCGGTACCATATGAACATGGTTTCACTTTTACAAATCATTTCAGCTGTCCACCGCACCCAGGAGTAATGAATTTTTTTATATTTTATTGGTGTACATTACCGGTGGCTCAATCGGTAGCGTACTCTTCTCATATTGCCTGTGCCTCGATTCTTGGGTTCGAATCCAAGAGGGGGCGGGCATTTTACAGTGTGGTAGGTGGGGGCACTCACCATCCACTCACTTGATGTAGCGCTGCTCTCGGGTGTCTGCCCTTTCCTCTCCTCACTCCATTCCTTCCTTCCTCTTCTGTTTTTCTTTACTTCATTCTTTCCTCGTCCTTCTACCTACGGGAGACTTTACACTCCCTCCTTTGTCTTTCTTTCCTTCACTCTTTCCTCTTCCCTCTGCCTATGGGTGACTCTACATTGAGTGACAAGCCTAATGGTTTCCTGTACACCAGGAAACCATTTACTATGTAGGGTGGTAACCATATAACCCAATTATGGCGCCTGGTGGTTTAGTGGGTATTTACAGCGCTCCAACCGGATTGAGCCAGTGAAGGTTTATATCCAAGAGGTGGATGGGGTTATTGCTCATGTAATGCCACTCAGGGATGAGTGAGGCTGGTCACTCTCATCTTCAATGTCTGAACCGAATTGCCTAACCCCGAGCTTCTACACTCCTCATGGGGCAACGTAGAATTGGATGATGGATGGATGAATGAACCGTTGTACTTACTTCAGGTTGGCCGAGAACGCTCCCACATTGACGGATTCACCAGAGTCCTCCAGGCCCAGACTCTGGATCTCGTCTTCATATTCCTCTTCATTTGATATCGCAAACCTTATGTCCCGGAACTTATCAGCAACTGGCAGGATCTTGTTGCGGATGAACTGTGTATCTGTCAAAAAAATAAAATAAAATAAATAAATAAATCAAGTCCACGGTGAGATGAGGTAGGATCAAGGGGGGGGGGAAGTATGATACTAACTAAATGAGATACTGTATTACTAAGCCAAAAACATAAATTAATGAAAACCAGGGTTATTATATGTAACAAAATCATCATCATTCCAACCTCTCTCTCCCATTCAAGGATGGAGTGAGGCAGGATCCAAAAGGCAAGACAAAATCTGATGAGGGAGAACTATTACCTCTGCTACCTTTACAGTACAGGTTAAAAAATACATCATCACCATCATCCGGACTTCCTTTCCCATCCAGGGGCAGGGTGAGGAGTAGCAATGTCCAGACAGCACAAAAAAAATAAATAAATTAAAAATACAATGTACTGTAATTCCTAATATCAACCAAGTCACTATTTAGGACATTCTTCTGACCAGATCCAGCACTATGGAAAAGAGGTGTGGGATTCCTGGCAAAGGTACTGTATGACGAATGTGAATTCATGCTGACTTATTACTAATTCATCATAAGTTATTACCAAATGTGTCTTCACTGACATGATTCTGTGATGACACTGATATAAGGTATTTAGTGCATATACTGAATTTTGGTAAACAATTTTATTCAATATAACCACTGCTCTGGCCAAGACTGAGGGAGCACACTATATGTACACCCATCCACTCAAGGTTCCACATCCCTTCCATCTATGTAGCCTTTAAAGAAGCACACCTGGGGTATGATGGATGCGAAAATGAGCGAGTATTGTAGGACACACATGAACCTAGTGCTTTAAAAAACACAGCATCCAGAATGTTAACCTTTTGGCAATTATGAGTCCCTATAATTACCACAGGTAACATATGCACTCATACCCCGGTAATCACAATGTGCTCCATATATCACACTGCTACATCCATGTTTCAGAATGATACATCCAGTAAGGTGTGCAATACTTTTTTCTTGACTGTATTCTGTGGATCATATACTAACTTACCTTTAATGTACTGATGAGAAAAATTGACGTCATAGTACACCACCACAAGAGGTCGAGTAGCGTACTTAAATTCCATGTTGCTCTTGGTGCGTTGACCCACCAAAGGCACAGAGTAGCGAGATATCCAATCAGCCATATCTTTGTATGTACCTGTTGTCTAGATTAAACAAACAAAGCAATGACATCAATAAAACACTGCCAGCTCTGTCTGCAATAAAGAAGAACAGTAATAGCTTCAACGAAACCTGCATCACCTTACTCAGTACTACATACCCACTTGACTATCTCTTTGTACATAATTATCCAATGTCTAGAATAAAGAGAAACACAGTAACAGGTTCAGTTATGCCTGTATTACCCTATTCAACATGACATACCCACTCAGCCACCTCTTTGTATATTTCCGTTGTCTAGGATAGAAATAAACCTTCCAACACACAAAAACTTCTGTTTGTAAGTCCCCATCACACAAGATAAAGATGCCAACAAAATCAGGTACTGGTAATCAAATTTCATTCCCTTCAACAACATTTATATCTGTTCCTAAGATGTAACCATGCATAACCAGGGCAGCAACTCCCATGGTCAACCCATCACCTACAACCTTCCATTATCATACACTGCTGGGTTGAATGTGTATACTGCAAAATACTAATCAATGAGGACTTCTTTATTTCCTCTATTGAATCCCTCTACTTCCTCTACCTATTCCCCCTCCCTCCCCCCAAAGATCTAGTCAACCTGAAACTTCCTGATATGAAAAAAAATAATCCACAGGCTGACAAAACATTATAAAAAGGTACTACCATACAGAAAAATAAGCTAATCTTATCTACTACCATGATACTGTGATGGAGGCTTACAGGAATGAGCAGGTGCCACTGTTTTAACAAAACTGCTTATGAAATGACAGTCACGTCATTCCCAAGTTTTGAGGATAAGTGAAGTCTTTAGTAGAACAGAAACTTATGAGACAAAATATTAACCATTAACACATATTACTAGTAACAGTAGTCAGAGCCCCAGGTTAATCTGAAATGTAAGTCCAATACTGCCCTTCTCCAGCAGTCCACCATCCTCCTTTGGGGAGACAGGAAAGATGCCGAGGGATGTTTGTACGACTGGGCACTGGATACACCGTTATATCAGTGCCACCACACACAGGCATCCTATCCAAGATGTACCAAAATGTCGGACTGATCTTATCCATTATCATTAGTGTATGGGAGAGAGGTGAAGTAGGAGTGGAGGAGGGAGAGACCAAGGATGCGATGGAAGAAAGGAGTAGAGAGAAATTTGAGAGAGGGCTGGGGTTTGATTTGAGGGGAAGGCAGCCACACTGAAGAGGACAGGGCAATGTGGAGGCCATTTGTTTGCGGCCATCCCTAACTTGACTGAGAAATCTGACAATAGACAGACAGATAAAGACAGATAAGACAGATCACCAGACTCACCTTGGTATAGCGGAACACCTTCTCCTCATAGCGGGAGTGGTAAATTTCAGGCATCAGGATGGTTAAAGTGTCTGTCTTCAACTTAAATGCCTCAGCAACTTCACTCTCAAAGGTGTGGAAGAAAGGCAGCTTCCCTGAAAAAACATATACTGTATAATCTTAGCTACGTTTAATGTATTTCATCATCATCATCCCAAACTTCACTTCCATCTAAAATCAAGATGAGGTACAAATGCAATGAATTTACTGTACATGTGTGGTACTGGAGAGGAACACCTTCATGTGGTGGGATCAATATAAGCATCTCTACTGCCTAATTATTCAAACATCCCTCAACTCACTCACTATACCCTGATGGATAAGTGCACTGCTGGAGAAAGGCATTTTCGGCCTGTATTACACTGGGTTCATATTTAAACAAGCTGAGGTTGTAACTACTACTACCACAGCTACTACTACAATTACCAGTACTGCTACAACTACAATCCATGATCTTACCTCTCAGTTCATTAGCAGCTCCTACATACTCCTCAAACATGTCATTTTTGTCCGAGAAATAGCCGATGATGGTTGCATCTGTACGAGCCAGGTTGTTACGAGCTTCCTGAACCAACTGGACTTCCTGTGATGGTAACTTTGCTTGTTCCTTCATGTACTCCACCATCCCCATCTGGTCCCGCTTGCCACGGAATTCAAACTTTCTCCCTCTGCGGAATACCTGAGGAAATTTGCATAAAATGGTAATAAATCAAATATTCTTTTTATTCTAACTTGGTCTACAATTGCCATCTATCCATCTTGAATGCTGAGTTGTAACAGTATATCAACTATCTATCTACCTACAGCCCAACACCCTAATCCCGCAAAGGGTGGCCGCAGACAAAACGCCTCCAAGTCACTCGTCACCCACCATTTGACTGCCCTCCCCTCCCACTCACAAAGAAGTGCTGTGGAAAGGACATACAGCCATGACCATTTTTCTGCAACTGAACTTCATGAAAGTCTAGGCCAAGTTAGAGCAAAAACAGTATAACATCTAATCCCATATTACCTGCCTCCTTTTGAGATGTAGGGGTCAACATTAGGCTACCACTGTCCAGAAGGGAAAAATTGTAAGAGGAAATGACCAGCCTACTTCCCTTGATGTCCCTGTGATTAAAAAACCTCCAGGCACCTCTTTTTGCAGGGTCGTCACTCAGTATATGGAAATGTTATATGGTGTTCTGACTACCACTATCCCTCTAGGAGTCTAGGGAGATTGTTGCAAATCCTGTAGCGGGTCTACTACACAATCCCGCTACTATGACCGCATGTCCAGCCTGACCCAAAACAATAACAGCCACAAATACCAAAACAACCCACTACTCACCAGAAGGGTGGGGTATCCATGAACACTGTATTCATCTGCCACTTCTTTCTCCTTGGTTGCATCTACTTTGGCCAGAGGGATCCCGTCAGCCTGGAGAATCTTGGCAGCTCCCTCGTACTCTGGTTCCAGCTGGAAAAGGAAAAGAATGGAGATAAAATATCATCATCCTAGCCCTTAAATCCACCTGATGCTACGGTGCGGAATGATATCAAAACATGGAAAGAGAAAGCATAAAGTAAAAATATAAAGAGCATGATCAGTGAAATGGACATCATACACACACCACTTATGCCCCCATAGCCCAGTTGCTCAGAAGCCTAATCACCGATTGACTACTTGTGTCTGAATGTTTCCTGCCTACTGATGGTGTGTGACTAGTTATAAAGCTTGTAGCCACACTTCATTCATGGTAGTACATTCTAGGGTCCATGGTAGCCACCCACCTACTATCTTTAACTTTAAAACAATAGCCTGTAAATGTAAACGTCATGATGTACTCACAGCCTTGCAATGTTTGCACCAGGGAGCATAGAACTCCACCAAAATAAGTTCCTTTGACTTGATGGTCTTGCTGAAGTTTGCCACAGTGAGAACAATGACGGCTGAAGGTGGTGGGGTATAGTCTGGATCTGCATGCATCCTCATGTACTCCACAATCGCTGGTAGAAGAAAACAGTATTAGCTTACACTGGGAATAATAAGGGAAGTTAGCTGACAATATCAATCTATCAATATGATATACTGTATGGTAAAACTCAAAATACAAAATGTCCGAGTCCAAAGGCTTCATGGAAAATGGAACATGTTAAAAGTAAGAGCATAATAATGAAGAGAATATCATGTAAGAAAAAACAATAGCCTAAAGTACCGTACCACAAACAGTAAATGCAACAAACTATCTTGCACCATCTGCTTTACTTCTCCACACAAAATTTTAAAATAATTACACACTGACTGTAGGAGGACATAATTTCAACAGTCTTACTGCATGAAAAAATACTCTGGGAAGTGGAGGTTTTTGGAAACTGGATGTTTGGATTTTGGGAGGTTGTGCTGTGGTTGGTTTGTATTTTTCTAAGCAAAACAGATCCCTCCCACAACCTGAACACTTGAAGTCAAGGTTGTATGAAATCTGATGAGCTTTAATTCTGAAGCAAAAATAGGCCCTTGGTTACTACAGTTAATTTGTTTTGAACTGATGGAACTGAGCCACTGCCACGACTTGAATACTATAAATGTTGCAGTGGAATGAAATTTGATAAACCTTAGTTATGAGGTGGGAATGTGTCCTTGGTAACTATGCAAATTCTGTAACACTGGGGCCCTAATGGCAATAAAAAGTGTAAATGTAAAGATCCAGCCCACACAGTAACTGGGAATGATATACAGTACTTACATAATATTTTTTACACTGTCTACTTGAACTGGAAGGACTGGGGACTTCTCTATGGCTTTTCCATCACATAAGCATTGTAAATATGGGGAGAATCACCAGCTTATCACTAAAATTATGCCAAGTTCATCATCATCATCCAGACCATTCCCATCCCAAGGTGGGGCTAGGCAGGTTCCTGAGCCAGAAAAAACTAGAATGAGACACTAAAAGCCTGTCCAACTGAAATGAGCCACACTCATATTCATGACCATTCAAGCCCCTGGAATCCTGACTCCACCTGACAGGCCAAAAACCATTCTGCACATAGCTTTACAGCCACCTATTATGCCAGGATACATCACTCTAAACATGAACGACAGTACCTTGAGAAGTGCGAGGGCCGCTGTAATCCTCTGTGGGTGTGCCTTTCTTGAACAGCTTAATGGTAGGGTAGCCAGACACCAGGTGCTCCTTGGCCAACTCTGCTTCCTTAGTGGCATCAACCTTGGCCAGTCTTATCCCTTCCTCCTTCAGAACCTTGGCCGCAGCTGCATACTCGGGTGCCAATGCCTTGCAGTGGCCACACCTGATAAACACTGGCATTTAGCTCTGCCTTATACCACTGGGATGATTATATAAAGGTACCCCGTGGCAGTCTTATCCCTTCCTCCTCCAATTTTTTGGCAGTGGCTATATACACAAGTGACTGCACCTTAATACTAACATCATCTATGCCTTTTTTACTCTGGCTTGGCCTAAAATTTTGGAGTACAGTATCATCATCAAGACCTTTCACACCCCAAGGTGGGGTGAGCCATGATAATTACTAATTAAATAACAATACTGTATAGGCCAGGCCAATACACAAAACTTTTATACGAACCCTACACAAAAGACTTACCATGGTGCATAAAACTCCACCAGTATGGCCTCCTTAGGGTTAACAACGTGCAGGAAGTTATCTCTCGTCAACACCAACACATCCTCCTCCTCAACAATGTCAACGTTGCCACCGAACCCCTCCACCACGGGTATCTCTGAAAATTAAATAACACTATGAAGTGCTGGAGAGGGATGCCTTCATGTGCTGGCACTAGCATCATGTGGGTGACAGAGCTGCCTGGTCATACACTGTAAATGTCCCTCAACTCCCACCTTATCCCTCAAGAGGAGGATGGGGGACTGCAGAAGGCCAACTCTAGTCTGCAATCCACCCGGGTCACATCCAAATGAACCTGGGGCAACATTAACTGTACCATTATGTATTTTCACGCATTGATACATGATACATTGTGACTTCAGAAATGTATACTGTACCCCTCAATTAAATAACATTATTTTTGAAAATTCTCGCTACATATTCAAATTTTTTACCAGAACTTTACCTCAGAATTTACATTCATCTAGATTTTCATATAAAAAATTACCTCCATCTGGATCAAAGGTTATCGTGGGCTCCTGCTCTTGTACTTCTGCAATACACAGGCCAATTAACACCGCCAACAATAAGCCCTTCATTCTGGTACAAATAAGTTCACGCCCCCAACAACCACCTCACCCCCTCCTTGCGAACACATGTAAACACTGGTGCCGGTCAACCCAAAGTATCCTACATCATAACAAACCTCTACGTACTGTGCAGTATGTAGGTTTTTGTGATATTCATGCATGGCAGTCTAATCGTATTTTATTACAAGTATTAATGAGAACTTGGGTATCAGCCGGGAAAGAACTATTTGGTTTATTTTACAGTAAAGATGTTGACAGTTGTACACTTCAACCAATCACCTTCCGCCATGTGATATTGTCCCTCGCTGCCAGGCAAATAAAAAAAATAGTAAACAATCATATTAATATTATGGAATATATCACGTTGAGAACGATACAGCAAAATGCTTTATATATATATATATATATATATATATATAAGGGCATCAAGAACGGGGCCTTCGCGCGGTGGTACTGACATAGCTTGGTGGCTTCGCTGCCTGGTTATGCAAACGCCCCCAATAATAATAATAATAATAATAATAATAATGGGAAAAGTATAAAGTTGTCTGTCTGCATATATCTAACGGAACTGGGCAAATTCACAATTATAATGCATTATGTTCGATGAGTCTTAGTTATGAGGTAGGAATGAGTCTCCTTGGTTACCAGTCAAATCAGCTCTTTATTCTGAGTACACCTGGTCATCTAGGGGATCAACATGTTGAGAGAGAGAGAGAGAGAGAGAGAGAGAGAGAGAGAGAGAGAGAGAGAGAGATGATTTTGCTGTTCTTAACTGTAGTTCTTTCATCTTGACCAAGATTTTCGTCCATCTCCGGTTTGCTTCACGTAGTTCAGTGGCAGGAAAAAAATAAAAATGCTTATAGTGCTCTACATCCTTTCCATCGTCTTCTTCGTGACAAGCATCATATTCTAGTGTTAATCTACTGCTAAAACTCTGCATTCACGATGGAGAGATGACAATTTTAGGCTGTTAAGAGTTAAAAGAGTATCGCATCATATTCAAGTATTAATTTGTTAAAACCCAGCATTCAAGATGGAGCGATGGCAATTTTGAGCGAGGTTAATGTGAAAAGAGTCATCGCATCATATTTTAGTGTTAATTTGTTTTTATAGCTCAGCATTCAAGATGGGGCGATGGTAATTTTAGGCCAAGTTAGAGCAAAAGGAGTATAGCATCATATTCTCGTTTTAATCTATTGCTACATTTAAACATTCAAGATGGAGAAATGGCAATTTCAGGCCAAGTTACAGTGAAAAGAGTATCCCATCACATTCTAGTGTTAATCTAATGTTACAGCTCGGCATTCAAGGTGGAGAGATTGCAATTTTAGGCCAAGGAAAAGTGGAAATAATATTGTGAGAGCAAAAATGACGACTATCAGTGTCAGTCTATCAGATCTTTGTTATCTAATTCATCCCGGAAGCTCAAAAATCAGAAACAAAAATTCAAACTGATTTTTCCCCACCTGTTTTTCGTACCTTATCTCTCTCTCTCTCTCTCTCTCTCTCTCTCTCTCTCTCTCCTGTTTAAGGCCTGTGTGTGTGTGTGTGTGTGTGTGTGTGTGTGTGTGTGTGTGTGTGTGTTCTCCTCCTGTGTGTGTGTGTGTGTGTGTTCTCCCCTGTGTGTGTGTGTGTATGTGTGTGTGTGTGTGTGTGTGTGTGTGTGTGTGTGTGTGTGTGTGTGCAGGTGTGTTTGTTCCCCCCTGTGTGTGTGTGTGTGTGTGTGTGTGTGTGTGTGTGTGTGTGTGTGCGCAGGTGTGTTTGTTCCCCCCCTGTGTGTGTGTGTGTGTGTGTGCAGGTGTGTTTGTTCCCCCCCTGTGTGTGTGTGTGTGTGTGTGTGTGTGTGTGTGTGTGTGCAGGTGTGTTTGTTCCCCCCCTGTGTGTGTGTGTGTGTGTGTGTGTGTGTGTGTGTGTGTGTGTGAGCGCAGGTGTTTGTCCCTCCCCCCCTCTCTCTCTCTCTCCCTCCCCCTGTGTGTGTGTGTGTGTGGTTATCTCTGTCAAGGGAGGGAAAAGCAGTGTTGCCAAGTCAGCGTATTCAGCACTTGTTGGCACAGTGGTCAGAGAAAGGACTGCGAGACGTGTTCTAGGGTATGGAAGTCCTCGTAACACCCTTTCATAAGCTATTTATTTTGCCTGGTACTCCCCAACAGCATCTTCCGTGTTATTTGTACAGCATACTGACATACAAAAGGATACTGTTATTTACTGTGCAGAATGAATCGCTAAGGAAAAGGTGTTAAGATGCGACCCTAAGATGTAGTCTAGTTGGATGTGGAATATTACTTAACACCATCTCTTAGCGATTTGTTTGTACAATAAACTTTTGAATCATGTTTTATAATGAATAAACCAAGTCAGAATCTAAATTACATAAATAGCATACAGTATACTGTTGGTGTATGACAGAATGAATTGCTTCAGGGAAGATGTTACCAAGCCTCCTGTCACCTACAATACGTTTCACAGTGATATAAATAACATGGAACACAATGTTGATGTGTAATATGGAAATATAATGAGGAAGGTGTGCTGCCGAGGTGGAGCCAAGCCCTATTCTGGGATCCATGTCACACATTGTACAAACATTAAATTATCCGAAATTTGAAATGGGAGCAAGTGGGGGGGGCCAGGCTCCCCAGCTCCCCCCCCCCTCCGTATCTACGCCACTAGCCGCAAAGCCTCCTATGGCACTTTACAGTACTCGCAAACTGACATTTGGAAACAAGTTTAGGGTATAAGCAAGTTCAGGGAGTCTGCAGTAAACTTAGCGATATTAGTAAACGCAACGAAGGGGCAAGTTTGGTGATGTCAGACGCTGTTCTGCAACTGGCAACATGTAATCCAGTACTACCTGTCTCATAGTAGGATCGTCGGCGACTAATCCGGCAACCACATTGGCCTAGGCCAGTCAGGCGCAGGGTTAGACACCACACAGAACTTATAATAAGACCTGTCAAAGGGAGGATGAGGTACTCAAGCCAACGGCCACGTAACATGGTGGCTGGAATTCACTGACCTTGGTTGGCAGTCAACCTGGGAGAAGCAAAACTCTGAATCAAACCTAAATAGCCCTTGTCAGGGATCCCACACCCTGTCCATAGGTTAGTGGTGTTGTGAGCACTCCCCTGATTTTGGATGGTTTAGCTGGGGTTTGTGTCCCCTGCCTGGAAAAACTTACATCTCGCACTACTTAAGTACAGGAAGAGGGACCTGGGTCAGTGCGGGTTGCCTGACCCTTACCCAGTTTTGCGAGGAGGGGGTAGGGGAGGTCCCTCCTCTGAACATTCTAAGCCTTTCGGAGAATGGTCGACTCCCTTTGATGTCACAAGAGTTGGGGTGACTGGGAATGGGCACAGCTGTACTGTTTGAAGTGAGGGGGCCCCGGCATGACGAGATCAGTAGCTGTGGTTACACATACTACTGGTCTGGCTGTGATGATGATGGCCAGCTTAGAGGTGCTGCTGTGGCAACTGCCGTTCACTTTGTCTCTTGTGTCAACTGGGTTACCTTGGTTCATAAACGTATAATGCAGGATGAAGTTGAAGCACTCCTTGGGCTGCATCTCACTTATTGCTGTATACGCTTCAACTGAAATGAGTGATCTTGAACAGAAGGAGCTGTTCTATACTAAGCTTGACTCAGTTGTGGAAGTGCCCCTCGCGGGATACACTAGTGTGTTATCAGTGCTCATGCACCAAGGAAGGTTCCTGTTCACATTCTCCTGATGCACATCAGGAATCATCTGCTGAAGTTTCACAGGCCTGAGCAATCCGGATTCACACCAAAGAAGTCTACAGTTGACTGCATCCTAGTTGTTCAAGTTCTCGTGGAGCGCCACCTTGAGTATCGACAAGGCCTGCTTGCAAGCTATGTGGATCTCAAGAAGGCGTTTGACTCAGTAAATCGGGAGGCATTAAGGAAACTCCTGTTACCTCATGACATCCCCACACGGATAATCCGACTGATTGCTGGCCTGTATTCAAACACTACGAATGCTGTCAGGCGTGGAGGAGGAACATCTGACTTCTTCCCAGTAAGAAAAGACAGGGATGTGTCCTTACTCCCATGCCCTATAACAAGTGCACGGGTTGGGTACTTGGCAGAGCTGTGAGTCGTAGTCATTGTGGAGTAGCAGTGGACAGAGGGTTACTGACCTTGACTTTGCTGATGATGCAGTTATCCTACTGGAGTTGCTGGAGATACTACTGAGTGCCCTCGAGGAATTGCACAAGAATGCGAACCTATGAGATTAACTGTCTTTTGGGCCAAGACCAAGGTGCAGGCATTTGGTGGCTTCTTGGATGATGCAGTTCAGTCTGTCCAAGCATGTGGTAAGAATGTGTAAGTCTTGGAAAGATTCATTTATCTTGGTAGTGGCAATTAACAATGGTAGGTTAAATGATGAGATTACTCGTCGCACTGGTCTGGCCTACGGGGTTATGAATTCAATCAACTCGGGTATTTGGCTTTGCAGTATTTGGTGTAAAAGGACGAAATTCGCATTTTCAAGGCACCGGTGCTCCCTGTCTTATTCTGTGGCCGTGAAACATGGACACTAGTGTGACCTGAAGCAGAGAACTGACTCTACTAAGTGCCTTTGTAGGATAACTGGCTATTGCTGGTACACCCGGGTACGTAACGAGCGACTCTGTGCGACTGAGTTGAGGCCTACAGTACAGCATTACCCACATAATGCGTCAGTGCCAACTGCAGTTATATGCCCACGTGAACCATTTTCCTGAGGCTGACCCTGCCCGTAGGGTGATCTCTGAGAGTTAACCCGGGGTGGACACTAAGGGGTAATGAAGCAGCAAGCTTAGCGGTATTAGGAAACAAATTTAGCGATGACATAGATCAAGTTTAGCGAAATTAGGTTACAAATTCAGCGCCGAAGGAGGATTGTGAGGCCACTGCGGATCCGTACGGTCGGACCGCGCGCGGGCCGCGGAGTGGCGACGAATATTTCACTCAGTTTGTTCATGGCCTTTGAGGTGGGAGGTTGAGTGCCGCTCTTCCTCCTCACAAACCCCCGTGTCTAAGTGCATCTAGGTGAAGTTAGTGTGTGTGTCTGGATTTTTCGGTGAGATTTCTGAGTGGATTTACTTACCCCGACGATTTAACGGCGCAAGGAAAAACCGTCTCAAGGAAAGTGTTAAGAAGGATGGAGCGGCGGAGGAGCAAAGAGTTTATCAGTAAGTGTAAATGTGGGCGATATGTGTGTGCATGACGCAATACACCATATTTCTCTCTTTCTCTTCCCATCTCTCTCTCTCTCTGTTCTTGCTATCGTCAGACCGTCTTATTCACCCTCACAGACTTTTTTTTTTTTTTAATGAAAGCTGTCAAAACTTCGAAACTGAATAACCTCTCTCTCTCTCTCTCATAAATATACTGGACTTCACCGTAATGGAGTAACTAACCCAGTGTGCACGAACGATATGCTGTGGGTCGGCTATACTAATAAATGAGAGAGAGAGAGAGAGAGAGAGAGAGAGAGAGAGAGAGAGAAAGAATATGCATGGAGGACATTCCAAGGGTCGGTTATATATACAAACACAAACAAGCATAAAACACACACACACACACACACACACACACACACACACACACACACACATATATACACACACACACAGTCTCTTCTTTGTTAATTATTTTTGGCTAACCTCACAAAATATTATTCTACTTAGGAAAGAGGGGGAGGGGGAGACCGAAGATGAGATGGAGGAGGGATAGGGTGAAGAGATATTTGAGCGGGCGATTTGTTTGTGACCACCCCTTTCAGGATCAAGGTGTTATTCTATTTGGGAAAGAGGGGGAGGGGGATGACCGAAGATGAGATGGAGGACGGATGGGGTGAAGAGATATTTGAGTGGGCGATTTGTTTGTGACCACCCCTTTCAGGATCAAGGGGTCTGGCTACAGATAGATAGATATAGACATGGTACAAAGAAAAATACAGGAGATACAGATTAATTGACAGAAAAGCTGAATGAAGAGTCTCGTGGTGAAAGGCGGTCAAAGATGCTTGGTTGGTGGCAGAGTCGCGAGACTGGGGGGAGAAATCTGACTAGTAACCAAGGAGATTCAGTCCTACCTTATAACAACTGCCTAGCATTCAAGTTGAGTGGCCCAGTTCTGACTATAATGTAATGTGCACTCCAAATGTAATGTGCTCCCCAGATGTAATGTGCACTCCAAATGTAATGTGCACTCCAAATGTAATGTGCACTCCAATTGTAATGTGCACTCCAAATGTAATGTGCACCCCAAATGTAATGTGCACTCCAAATGTAATGTGCACTCTAAATGTAATGTGCACTCCAAATGTAATGTGCACTCTAAATGTAATGTGCACTCCAAATGTAATGTGCACTCCAAATGTAATGTGCACCCTAAATCGCCAAGTGAGAGGTGCTAAGGATCCCAGTAAGGGCAGGGACCGAACCATCCTTTTACCTAAACTGGGCATAACGAGATGATGAGGTAGGGAGGTATAAAGGGGGGACAGGCGGGCTATGTGGTATAAAGGGAGGAGAAGCGAGCTATGTGGTAGAAAGGGAGGAGAAGCGAGCTATGTGGTATAAAGGGAGGAGAAGCGAGCTATGTGATAGAAAGGGAGGAGAAGCGAGCTATGTGGTAGAAAGGGAGGAGAGGCGGGCTATGTCGTATAGAGGGAGGAGAGGCGGGCTATGTATGTGGTATAGAGGGAGGAGAGGCGGGCTATGTATGTGGTATAGAGGGAGGAGAGGCGGGCTATGATTGTGGTACAGAGGGAGGAGAGGCGGGCTATGATTGTGGTACAGAGGGAGGAGAGGCAGGCTATGTGGTACAAAGGAAAGCGGGCTATGATTGTGGTATAGAGGGTGGAGAGGCGGTTTATGTGGCTTGGTAGAGGAAAATCGGTGAAGCTGTAGTCTTGATTCCACACGATTTTATTCACTGAAGGAAGGAGGTAACGAGGGCAGTGTATAACCCCTACTATTCAACAGGTGTATCATGAGGCCAATACACCCATATGGATACACCCAAAATACGTCTGACAAAAACACTCGAGGGGAAAAAAAAAATAAAGAATATCGATGGGGAAGCTTCAGGGCCCAGTGGTATGGTTAACTGTAGGGGGAATAAGGCGTCTCGTGTCCGAAATACATTAGTGGTAGACGAATGGACAAGGCCGCTCCTGAAGATCCTCCCATATCTAAGAAAGTGTGATGTAAATAAAGTGAATATACCCCTTGAATCAGCGACTTGATCCGAAATACATTAGTGAGAGAAAAATGGACAAGGCCGCTCCTGAATGGGATAATGAGGGCTGTATCTAACCCTTCTAAGTCCCTCCTAACTGAATAAAATCGTCTGGAGATAAAAATGATAAAATAAAAACAAAATATAACAATTATAATAAAGTAGAAATGACGGCATGGAAGCAGTGGTTAAGTAGGGCAGAGCTGGTTGTGGTGGTGGGGCAAAAACGAAGCGGGTTGGAGAGAGAGAGAGAGAGAGAGAGAGAGAGAGAGAGAGAGAGAGAGAGAGAGACAGACAGACAGAGAAGGGGGGGGGAAGAGGTTGAAACGTGATGAAAAGAACAGAACAGGAGGAAAAAGTGAGTTACATAGTTACATGATGAGAGAGAGAGAGAGAGAGAGAGAGAGAGAGAGAGAGAGAGAGACTTGAAACACCAAGGGAAAAAAAAAATAGAACAAAGAGAAAGTTAAAATTACCATAAGAAAGAAAACAGGGCAGAGAACAAGAACAAAGGAGAGAGAGAGAGAGAGAGAGAGAGAGAGAGAGAGAATGGATTGGACTTATTCAGAGATATGGGAAAATATCAACATCATCATCAGCATCATTATCATCACTACCACCACCATCATCATCATAATCACCACCACCGTTATCATCAACATCACCATCATCACCATCAACCTATCTCTTCTCACTAATAATAAGACAAGGATAGCATAAATTAGAGGAACCTGCCCAAGTATATACCGGGATTGTCCATTACGTGCTGGTATATTTATCCTTAACCTTCACTGGGAAGATGGTACTGGTAAGGCACTCAGTAAAACCCGCCACGACACACACACACACACACACACACACACACACACACACACACACACACACACACACACACAGGGAGAGGGGAGAGGTACCGCCATCTCTCAAAATCTTACTTAAAGCATTGATAAAACTGGACACGTTTCGCCTACCACTGAAATACCTATCAGGCAGAGAGAGAGAGAGAGAGAGAGAGAATGAAAGCCTGCCTCCTGCTGTCTTGCTTTGAAAGCTTTCATCTTTTAAGGAGTCGTCTTTCTGCATTTAGTGGGGGATAAAAGCAACCTGACTCACAACAGCAGTAGTAGTGGTGATAATAATAATAATAATAATAATGATAATAATAATAAAATCGTGTTTCTCTTGTAACTTATTATATTCTGAAGGCAAGGAAAATGGTATTTATTACTTATATACCCACACTTATAATTTGCTGCGGTTAATGTGAAAAAATATATGCCGGTATCAGATGAAGAATTAGCATCTCTTCCTTAGCGATTTATTTTTGGATATGGCTGGTTAATATTCTTTTGTACGTTATCTAAGCAGAGGATGACATTAGAATGATTTATGTAACACTTAGGACAGAAAAGTGTAACAAGCAAAATAAGTCGCTTAGGAAAAGGTGTTAGCTTGCTTAGGCTGCCAAGTTAGTCCTATTGTAGGTGAGGGTCGTTGCTATTGTTCAGTAGGTGCAATTAAACGTAGGTGACGGAAGGCGTTAGAAGTACATTGAGGTGGTTTGGCCATGTGAAGGGGATAGAGTCGAGAAACTAACTAGGAGAGAGTATGAGTCACGAAGAAGTGTTATTTATAGGATGTACAAGTATGTCAATGTCTCTGTCACTGAGCTACATATTATGAGCTGCATAAGGACGAAAATATGGGCCAAGTTAAGGTAAAAAGAGTATAGTGGTGGGGAAAAGGGTGACTTGGATTAACGGATGTGACGTCACGGTGTTGTGAAAATATCAAGACGCAGCGGACGAAGAGAGACATTTAGCTTGGTCTTTGTGTGTGTGTGTGTGTGTGTGTGTGTGTGTGTAAAGGAAAACAGAATATACAGGAGAGAGAGAGAGAGAGAGAGAGAGAGAGAGAGAGAGAGAGAGAGAGAGAGAGAGAGAGAGAGAGCTTATGTAGGCCAGTCCAGATATATGAAAAATAATATCTAAATGGACACATATTTTTTCGACTCCCATTGTTCCTTTGGTTATATATTCCATGTTAACCTACGCAGGCGGAAGTTTTGACAGCAGAGATAAATAGGATAACACGCCAACACAAAATATGATAGTGTGTGTGCATAACAGATGGGAAAGATAGCATTTTGTGGTGATGTGATAGCCTAATATTATACACAGAGAGAGAGAGAGGGAGGGGGGGGGGTTATGTGACTGATAATCTCTCTCTCTCTCTATGTTCCCTCCCCCGTTGCCTTTCTATTTTTTCCTCCCTCTCTCCCTAATCAACCCTCCGTCCCCATTCCACGCACTCCCTCCTTTGCGTTCTTTCCTTCCTTCTCTCCCTCCCTCCGTACTCTTTCCTTTTCACTCTTTCCTTCCCTTCCTTCCTCTGTTCTTTCCCTCTTCCTTTCTCCCTGCGTCCCACTCTCTTCCTCCATCCCACTTTCCTCTCCCTCCCTTCATTCGTCATTTATAATTCTTCCTTCACCCCCTTCCCTTCAATCCTGTCTTTTCTCTCTCCCCTTCCCTACCTACCTTCCCTCCCTCCCTCCCCTTCCCTACATACCTTCCCTCCCTCCCTCCCTCTACGCACCTCTCTCCCTTAAAGCCCCACATATTAATACTATAATATATATATATATTTTTGCAAGTATGCCTTTATGTTCACAGTCTCTCTCTCTCTCTCTCTCTCTCTCTCTCTCTGCCCTATT
>NC_136987.1:1467500-1482500 GCF_032717465.1 Coenobita brevimanus
ATTTGATGCTTTGGTAGTAAATGTATTTTGAAAAGTTTATGTGGAGCTCTTGGATGAATTTTCGATGAAGCAGTGCGACAATGGGCGATAAACAGGTGATTGAAGAGGATGGACAGGTGTGTGTGTGTGTGTGTGTGTGTGTGAGAGAGAGAGAGAGAGGAAGCAATAGTGGAAGACTGGGAGGATGAGAGATAGGTAGATAGAAAAATAGAGATAGAGAAAGGGGAGGAAAAGCAATAGAGGAAGATTGACAGGATGAGAGAGAGAGAGAGAGAGAGAGAGAGAGAGAGAGAGTACCAGTTCGTTATGCTAGCGTGTTGAGGTTGATGAAGGGAGAGGGGAAAAAGAGGGGAGGGGAGGGAAGTGAGGCGGGAAGAGAGAGAGAGAGAGAGAGATTTAAGGAAAACAATCACTGACACCCGGGATAAGTAAATATAACCCATATGCCATTAAAAAAAAATAATGAAGATATTATCATGGTAGTATTGTACGACCTAATGAATAGAAAACATACTCTCTCTCTCTCTCTCTTTCTCTCTCTCTCCCTCTCTCTCTCTCTCTCTCTCCCACATCACTAGGCCTATGCGGTACTCTTGTCACTTTAACTTGGCCTGGAATTCGCTTCTCTGCAAGTTGAATTCTGAACTGTGGCATTAGAGTAACACTAGAATAAGATGCTAATCACGAAGAAGTGCTATGGAAAGGATATGGGGCCTTAGCATAGTCTTTTTCTGCCACTGAGCTACGGGAAATAAGCTGCGAAAGGACGAAAATCTGGGCCAAGTTAAGGTGAAAGGACTAGAGGATAAACAGCTATCATCTATCTATAGCCAGACCCCTTAATCCCTCAAGGGGTGGCCATAAACAATTCACCTCCATGTCGCCCTCTCCCCTGCCATTTCGCTGCCCTCCCCCTAACTTATACCTCCCTCTCTCATATACCTCTCCACTCCATCCCTTCATCTCATCCTCTGTCTCCCCCTTCCTCCCTCCACGTCCCTCACACACTCTCCTAGTTAGTCTCTCACTCTCCATCCGTGGCCAATATTACATACCTTAGACTGCATTGCCTTCCTTGTCCTCTATTTCCTCGTTTATCTGTTTGGGAGAAAAGATTAAATGTATCAATAATTTTACCCTGAAAATAAATATTGTGAGTCTGTTAAGGATATTAGTTATTTTGCTGTTCTTAAAGGGAAAGGGTTTGTACTGGTTGATTTATTGTTCAGTACTGGGTATTTGTGGAGAGAGAGAGAGAGAGAGAGAGAGAGAGAGAGAGAGAGAGAGAGAGAGAGAGAGAGAGAGTGGGGGGGGGAGGTCGAAGGAAGAGTAAGAAGACAATTTGAAAAAAAAAAAATCAGAATGTGTGATATATATACTGTTTTGCATGTCATGAGAGAGAGAGAGAGAGAGAGAGAGAAGACAGAAAATGGCTGTAAGGAATATAAGAAGCTACAACTGATGCCAGTGTGTGGTGTAGAGTTATGCTTGTGGTGAGGTGGGTGGCACGGGCGATGCTGTGCCTGGGCTGGGTGCTGCGGGATTACTGTCTTACCCACACTCTCCCTAACGCCTCTCCTTAAGCGATTTATTTCACACGTTACTATTTTATGTTATTCATGTCACGGTAATATTGAAATGTGTATACCGAAGATGCGAAATGCACTTGTAAGGAAAAGGAGCTTAATAAATCGCCTAGGAAAAGGTGTTAGAGAGCTTTCTATACCGACGAGAATACTGGTTTCAGAATGCAGCTTAAGACCCATACTTTGTCTATTAAGGAAGCTCCCTAACACCTCTTCCTTGCCAACTTATTCTCTTCTTTCACTGGATCAAAATATTCTTCTTACTGCTATTATATCTTTCCTCACTGGCTATTTCTCTTTTCTCTCGATTCCTCCCATCATTGCTTTTCCTCCTCCTTACTTTCTTCTTCCTCTACCCACTTTCTCCTCCACCTACACCTTTCCTCCCCTCTCTGCTGAGTTTTTCTCCCCACTGCTTCTTTCTCTCCTCCCCTCCCCTCCTCTCACCAATCTCCCCCTTAGCCTACTCCACATACTTTTTTTTTCTCCCCTCCTCTCTTCCCCCACCTCCTCCCCCTCCCTCTCTTCTTCCCCCTCCCCTTCCCCTACCCCCTCCCACCTCTCCAAATGTCACTCCTCCCACGTATTAAGGATTCACACTTGCGGCTCAGGTCACATGAGAGAGAAAGAGAAAGAGAGAGAGAGAGAGAGAGAGAGAGAGAGAGAGAGAGATTATAACGAGGAAAAAATCAACAATGAGAATGAAAAGAAGAGAGGGTCGTTTTTTCTTTCTCTCTCTCTCTCTCTTTTTTCGGTGTCTTTGGTTTGTGCTGTTATGGCTACTGGGAAAACGCTCTCTTTCTCTCTCTCTCTCTCTCTCTCTCTTTGTCTGTCTCTGTCTCTGTCTGTCTCTGTCTGTCTCTCTCTCTCTCTCTAACTGTTGTAGCTTCTTGTCTTCCTGTCATTGTTTTGGTGAAGACAGTGCGATGATAAGGAGGAGGAGGAGGAGGGGGAGGTAAGAGAAATGAGGACAGATTAGAGTTAAAAAGAGATGATGACAGTGATGATGATGAGGAAGAATATGGAGAAGAGGAGCAAGAAAATAGGGAGGAGGAGGAGGAGGAGGAGTAAAAGATGATGATGATGATGATGATAATGACGACAAACTTAAAGACGAGGAATATAAATTAGGAGGAGGAGAAGGAAGGCGAAGGAAAGGAGGAGGAGGAAGAGGAGGAGGAGAGGGAGGAGGAGGAGGAAGGGGAAGATAGGAAGAGGATAAGGAATAGGAAGATAAGAACTCACACTATCCTATCAACAACGACTCCTTTCTCTCTCTTCCTGTCTCTCCCTTTTTTTTTTTCTTTAATAGGTACTCTCTCTCTCTCTCTCTCTCTCTCTCTCTCTCTCTCTCTCTCTCATTTTGGCAACCTCACCACTCCTACTTCTTACCCTTACTCTCAGTCAGCCATGAAAGAGAGAGAGAGAGAGAGAGAGAGAGAGAGAGAGAGAGGAGGGGGGCTGGTGATGGTGATAATAATAGTGAAATATATACTGATGAGAGAGAGAGAGAGAGAGAGAGAGAATGATCGACTCTCAACCAAACTCGAGTCGGAATAATTTGCTCTAAGTAGAAAATTGCTTGGAGGATAACTGCGATGGTGGTGGTGGTGGTGGTGATGGTGGTGGTGGTGGTGGTGGTGATGGTGGTTGTAGTGGTAGTGGTGGTGGTGGTGGTGATGGTGATGGTGGTGGTTGTGGTAATAGTAATAGTATCATGAGTAGTAGCAGTAGTAGTAACAGAGATGGTGGTGGTGGTGGTGGTAGTTACGATGGTGGTAGTCCTAAGAGGGGTGGTGGTAGTGATGGTGGTACTGGCGGTGATAGTAGTGGTGATAGAAAAGATGCTATACTCTGTTCACTGTAACTTGGCCTAACACTACCATCTGCCTATCTTCAATGCTCAGACGTAACAATAGATTAACACCAAAATCAGATGCTAGTCACGAAGAAGTGCTGTGGAAAGGGTGTAAAGCTTAACCTCCTCCACCCTTCATATATACAACAGCTGAGTCATCATTTTTACCCTCCTCTACTTCCCGTCCACCCCTCCGTAACCCACATAGAAGGCCTCGAAGCACTTTTTATTTTGCGATTTATTCTGAACATTATATACCTCATCTCTCTCGCTGTCTTGGTATTTTTCCTATTATTATTCTGACATACCTGTATATATAAAACTCTCTCTCTCTCTCTCTCTCTCTCTCTCTCTCTCTCTCTCACACACACACACACACACACACACACACACACACACACACACACACACACACACACACACCTTCATAACACCAGCTCAACGCCGTCCAAGCAAACTTATTTCAGCCTCGTCTTACACGCGTCTTAAACCACACCACCAACACCAGCTCAGCACACACACCGCTACGCAAACTCTGATTATGAAGAGAGAGAGAGAGAGAGAGAGAGAGAGAGAGAGAGAGAGAGAGAGAGAGAGAGAGAAATGGGAGACATAAACTGTAAAGAATGATAAAGAGAGAGGAGGAGAAAGAGGGAAGTAGTAAGAGAAGGAAGGAAGGAAGGACAGTAAGTAAGAATATGGAAGGAAAGGGAGAATGGAATGAGGAAAATGATTATGGAAGGAGGGAAAGAAGGAGGTAATGAGGAGAGGAAAATGGTAGGAAGGAGAGAAGGAATGTGAGGAAGGAGGTAAAAGCTTGAGAAAGGGAGGAGGGAAAGAAGGAACGAAGGAAGGAGGAAAGGAAGGAAGATGAGAGGAAAAAGACAGTGAAGGGGAGGTATGTTAGAAGGAAGATAAAACATGGAGACACGCTGGGAGGAAAGAAAGAAGCATAGAAGGAAGGAAGAAATGAGGGAGAGAAGGGAAGGATGGGAAGAGGAAGGAGTTATGGTAATGAGGTAAAAACCTGGAAAAGGAGGGAAGGAAGAGAGGGGTGGAGAGAAAGGAAAGGAAGGAAAGAAAGAAATGGGGAGGAAGGGGAAGAAAGGTATGGAGGGGAGATAAAAACTGGGAGAAGGAATGAATGAATGAGAGAAGGAAATTGGGAAGAAAGAAAGTAATGAGATGGAATGGAGGGGAGAAGGTATGGAGGGGAGGTAAAATTGGGAAGGAGGAGGGAAGGAGAAAAAGAGGGATGCAAGGAAGGAAGAGAGAGAGGGGGGGGTGAAGAGAGAGAGAGAGAATTTATGTGTGAGGCACCATACTATATAATGTAAACTACCGGTACTAACACGGGTAATGGTGCACACACACACACACACACACACACACACACACACACACACACACACACACACACACACACACACACACACACACACACACACACACACACACACACACACACTCACTTTCCTGCACATTTTCGCTCGCTTTCTTCCACATTCTCTCTCTCTCTCTCTCCATCCTACCTGCCCCAGCTACATCCCCTCCTGTCGTCTACTCTTTGCCTCCTCTCTCTCTCTCTCTCTCTCTCTCTCTCTCTCTCTCTCTCACCACCCCCTTACCCCCCACCACCAAGTTCCTCCCCCACCCCTAACCTGTGTGTGTGTGTGTGTGTGTGTGTGTGTGTGTGTGTGTGTGTGTTTCCCCTTCCTATCCCAACCCTCAGTGTCCTATCATATCCTTTTCCCCATACACCTTGCCTCCCCCCTCCTCCACACATGTCTCCACCCAGTAACCGCCCTCCAATTGACCACATCCTGCCAGCCACACCACCCACCACACCCACCCTCCCCATAACACCAGCATTACATATATACAACACCCACCGCACCCACCCTCCCCATAATACCAGCATTACATAATACCACACACCACCCACCACACCCACCCTCCCCATAACACCAGCATTACATATAAACACCACCCACCACACCCACCCTCCCCATAACACCAGCATTACATAATACCACCCACCACACCCACCCTCCCCATAACACCAGCATTACATATAAACACCACCCACCACACCCACCCTCCCCATAACACCAGCATTACATATATATACCACTGTGAATCAAAATACCCATCACGTTGACACAATATTTCACGTTCAAATTAGTAGCAGAATATCTTAAATGTTTGACACACGATAAATGAGGGATCCTGTGTATACTCTCTCTCTCTCACCAACATCCCCCGTGCCCATCCCGTTCACTCCTCTCCGCCC
Organism: Coenobita brevimanus; assembly: GCF_032717465.1. Lineage (NCBI taxonomy): Eukaryota > Metazoa > Arthropoda > Malacostraca > Decapoda > Coenobitidae > Coenobita > Coenobita brevimanus. The sequence continues at coordinate 1,473,238 of NC_136987.1, forward strand.
TTCTCAATAATTTTTTTAACTTCTCCCTTACTACGGTCTCCAGTTTACCAGCAACAATTTTCAGTATATCATGAACTAGCATATTATCTCACTAATTATCCTTAAATTGTCCTGCTGATTATTCTTTATCATTATCGCTGACGTCAATAATTTTTCCGTCCGGTTCAGATTTTAAAAATAAAGAATGAGTTTTTTTGTATGCATTTATCCCGCTTTATTACGTTTATTGGGTTTTTACCTACTTTTTCCCGGAGAGAGAGAGAGAGAGAGAGAGAGAGGGAGAGAGAGAGAGAGAGAGAGAGAGAGAGAGAGAGAGTTAAGTAATACATTTCATTGTTGTGTTATCTGGTAGGGTTAGGTCTCTCCTGCTCATCTCTCTCTCATGCCCCAACACACACCTCACGTCACGCGGAACATTACACTGTCTTTATTTATTTAATGTCAGGATTTTATTTGTGTAGTTATTTGTTTATTATTATTATTATTATTATTATTATTATTTATGCGGTCATTACCATCACCACCATTACCATTATTATTATTATTATCATCATCATCATTATTATTATTATTATTATTATTATTACTGTCATCATCACCACCACCACTACATCATCATTATTATTATTATCATTATTATAGAACAGACTGATGATTAAGGCGTTCTACACATGTAAAAGACAGGTATTATATTCTCTGTTACAAGCAACTCAGTAAAGGCTTCACCGGGGGAAGATATTTAACATGCATCAGAGAATAACATATATCCCATCCATTGCCCTAGTCAATCTTCAAACTACCTAATCACCTATTGTTAGTCAGAATAGAGTAATTACAAATAAAATTATAGTCGACGAGTAACTAGAGATGATTTATAACCTCTTGATTATGAAAAACATCATCCTAAACTGAGCAGAATCCCCTAATGGTGTCCAGAATGAAATGAAGCTGCTGATGCCGTGGTACTGAAAGGGATATGAGTAGTTCAGTAAGGTAATGGTAGGCTATGAACTCCAGTCTTTTAATAGCTATGTATCCAGGCATCTCCAAATGACCGGATCTTGAAATTGACTCTTGGTTTTGTTTTTATTTTTTCTTGAAAGGAATTATCTTGCAGACTTGTGGCCTTGGGTTCCTTCTTCCTCACATAAAAAAAAAAAGACTACTTAAGGTGGTAGGTGAATGTTATCAAGAGAGAGAGAGAGAGAGAGAGAAATAGGTATGCCAGGGTTGGTCAGAATTAATCCCTCGTGAGTGGTTCAGCTGAGAGAGAGAGAGGGGGGGGGGAAGGAGGATGGAGAAAGCGAGTGTGTCTGTCTGTATGTGTAAGTACAATATATAATTCTGTTTATTTTTTTATGTATGTATGTGCGTAAGTGTATGTATGTATGTATGAATGTATTTGTGTATGTCCTGTATGTCTGCCTCTGTGTCTGTATGTAAATGTATGTATGTATGTAAGTTTATGTATACAGCCTATGTATTTGTGTATGTATGTATGTGTGTGTATGTATTTGTGTATGTATGTATGTATATGTATGTGTGTATGTGTGTGTATGTATGTATATGTGTGTATGTGTATCTATGTATGTATGCGTGTATGTATTAAGCCTGTGAGTGTTGCAGCTTTGACGGGCTTTAGACTACGGCGGGAAACCTACCTGGCCAGCAGACATGTACGGTACGTGCGTTCTGGGCTAATGCAACTGGCGATAGAGGCGGATAGATAGACAGACAGACAGACAAAGACATACATAGACAGATTCATACAGGTAGACAGACACATACATACAGGTAGGTAGGTAGATAGACACAGATAGATAGCTAAATAGACAGACAGATATAAACTTAGACAGCCAGACACATACAGATAGATAGCCAGACAGATAGACAGATAGCCTGCATAGAGACAGACAGACAGATAAGTACATACATACGCAAATAGACAAACAGATAGATAGCTAGACAGACAGAGACAGATACGGATAGACAAATAGACAGTCAGATAGATAGATAAATAAATACTTGACACCAATTGATATAAAATCAGACACTACCCTTCATAGTGAAAGGATTATCAAAAGAACCACCCACGACCGTCATGGCGACCGGAAGTGACGTCATAATTACCGGTGACGTCATTAGGAAAGTTTTTATGTCACGTAGGTTTCAATGAATTAATATTCCACATGCTTTCCTTTGACAGATCATCAATAGTAACCAAGGAGACGCATTCTTACCTCATAACGAAGGCTCCTCGACTTTCATTCAATCGCACAGGCTCGTATTCCAGAGTAAGGAAGTTCCCTAACACCTCTTCCTTACCGAATTACTCCTGGAAACGGGTGGACAGTATCGTTTTGTACTATACGCTGTTTATGCGCAGTATGGCAGTTTTAAACCAAGTTAAACAGAGTGATATATTAGTAGATAAAAATGCCACGGCTGGTTATCCTTTCCATTGCACATCCCCGTGACTTGCATCATATTCTAGTGTATATTTATATATTATACATAATATTTACAGTTCAGTATTAAATATGGATATACGGCAGTTTCACGCCAGGTTACTGACAAACGTAGTGTGATGTAGGTGTGGAGAGAGAGAGAGAGAGAGAGAGAGAGAGAGAGAGAGAGAGAGAGAGAGAGAGAGAGAGAGAGAGAGAGAGAGAGAGTGAGTGAGTGAGTGAGGTGGGTGTATGCTGTTATAAATAAAGTGTGATGAAGAAAGTTAAAAGGGCAGGAAGGATTTTACAGAATGTGTGCTAAAGGCTGCTGGTGTGGGCAGAGAGAGAGAGAGAGAGAGAGAGAGAGAGAGAGAGAGAGAGAGAGAGAGAGAGAGAGAGGGGGGGGGGCTAGACTGCAGCTGGTGGTGGTACAGTGAACTTAAGAGTCAGCCACCACTTCCTTCGCTAGATAACACGGGGACAACCACCACCCTACCACATTCACCACAACTGCTACCACATCTGCCACACTACCACCACATCATGCTACTACATCCGCTACCAACACGCCACACTTACCACCACACCACCACATTTGTCACACTACCACACCCATCATACCACCACTAATACCACATCCCTATCACACACATCACACCAGCACATTTACCACACCACTGCCACACTTATACTACCATCATCACCACACCTACCACATTGCAGCCACAGTACTACCACATCCTACCACCACCACCACACGACCACGCTTGTCACACTACAACCACATCTCCTACCACGTTCGTCACACTACTACCACATCTCCTACTACATTTACCACACCACCACTACCACACTAAACCAAAATCCTTACCACACTACAGCATCATCTTAACTACAAGAGACAGAGAGAGGAAGGGGTTGTCTGTCATATCTCTCGCTCCCTCATTTCCGGTTCTCTCTCTCTCTCTCTCTCTCTCTCTCTCTCGTCTAATAACCTCCACCTACACACATGCCCCATCTTGATCCTTGCTCCACCTACACACATCCTATCTCTCTCTCTCTCTCTTTTTCTTTCCCTCTCTCTCTCAGCCCCTACCGCTGTCACTGTCCTCTGCATTTTTCCTCCCGTTCCTCCCTCCCCTCCCCCTCCCTCACGTTCTCTCCCTCACCTGCTTCTCTCTCTCTCTCTCTCTCTCTCTCCACCTAAACCGGCCCCTCACTCCCATTTTCCACCCACACCTTACCTTCCCACTCGCTTCTCTTCCCCCCCCTCCTTCCCTCTCTCTCCCCCCCCCTCCTTTCTCTTCGTCTTCTCCACCCACACCTCTCCACTGATGCAGGAGAAAGACGCCTTCCATGTTTGCTATCCTTGTCTTGGAAATAGGATAGCCATGTTCACTATAACTATTGCTTTCCCTCGTAACCTACCCCGCCTCCACTCACATCTGCCTGATCTCACCTTCTTCACTGCCTTCCACCTTTCTTCCTTTTTTCTCGCACTTTTCTCCCTCGTTCTCATCCTCTCTCTTAATCTACCCCACCTGCTCCCACACCACCTCTCTTCCCTCTCTCGCTCTCTCGTCCTCTTCCTCACCTTTCTTCCTTTTTTCTCGCACTTTTCTCCCTCGCTCTCTTCCTCTTCTCTCCTCTCTTAATCTGCCCCCACCTACTCCCACACCACCTCTCTTCTCTCGTCCTCTTGCTCACCCACTTAACCTACCCCAGCCTCACCCACACCTCCCCCAGCTGCCCCCGCTGTGAATAATATAGTAAACAAGAGGCGGCCGCTCGTCACATGCACCGCCCACTCTCATACCTACACAGCATTTACCAATTTTAGACTTATCCCGACCCTTGAAGAGGCGCTTAGTGAGCACTGGGTATTTGAGGAACCTCCCTAACAGTTTCTCCTAAATGATTTATTTCGCTTATTCCACCTTACTGTCCTGTGTTACGTAAAACCTCCCTAACACCTTTTACTAAACGATTTATTTTGCTTATTCCACCTCACCCTCGAGCATTAAGTAAAATCTCCTTAACACCTTTTCTTAAACGAAATATTTTGCCTACAACACCTCACTCTCCTGTGTTACGTAAAACCTCTCTAACACCTTTTCCTAGACGGTTTATTTTGCTTATTCCACCTTACTGTCTTGCGTTACGTAAAACCTCCCTAGCACCTTTTCCTAAACGATTTATTTTGCCTACAACACCTCACTGTCCTGCGTTACGTAAAACCTTCCAATATCTCCTTATTCTGCATCATCCATCCACACGTTCACGCCATGGGTTACGGGGGTGAAGGGCGTGTTATCTTATCCGAAGGTGGACACATATATCATTTTTTATCACTAGGAACGGCACATACGATACAGCAAGCGTTACCAGCGGGAGATACGAGCCAGGAGGAAGTTTGAACTCTTGCAGCACCGGTACAAGACTTTTTATTACTGTATACTTGGTGTTTCCGGGCGATTTTACTTAGATCTGGAGACGTGTGGTGAAGGGGTGGTGGTGGTGGTGGTGGTGGTGGTGGTGGTAGTAGTAAAAGTATGGTAGAAGTAGTAGTAATTATAATACTGGCGGTAATAGTAGTAGTGGTGGTAGTAGTATGGTGGTAGTGGTAGTAGTAGTAGAAGTACCGTGTTAGTTGCTGTTGTTGTGTTGGTTGTAGTTGTTGTAGAATAGTAGTAGTAGCGGTTGTGTTGGTGTCAGTATTAGTAGTAGTATAGTAGTTGTAGTAACAGTAGTAGTAGTAATAGTAGTAGTAGTTGTAGTAGTAGTAGTAGTGGTAATAGTAGTAGCAGCAGCATGATAGTTACAGCCTTCATTAACCCCTTCACTACTAGAAACCCGTGTTAAGGTTAAATAACATCATTTGGGCATCAAAAATAAGTCAATAAAACCCATCACAGGACTGGAGTGGTAAAGACGGCGTGTAGATCCTGTTATTACCACTTATGTCAGGTATTTTGTGAGTCAGCCCGTCAGTGTGGCAGAAAGTGGGGCTCTGTTGATGGTGTGTGTGTGTGTGTGTGTGTGTGTGTGTGTGTGTGTGTGTGTGTGTGAGAGAGAGAGAGAGAGAGAGAGAGAGAGAAGGGGATATTGGTGTATATATGTGTGCTATAGAAGGCGTGTATGTATCTATGTGTGTGTGTGTGAGAGAGAGAGAGAGAGAGAGAGAGAGAGAGAGAGAAGGGGATATTGGTGTATATATGTGTGCTATAGAAGGCGTGTAAGTATCTATGTGTGTGTGTGAGAGAGAGAGAGAGAGAGAGAGAGATTATAGGTTATAGCGTACATGTGTCTGTGCACCTGTGAATGTGTGTTTATGTGCGTATGTGAGTGTCTATGTATGTATATGTGTCAAGGCTTTGTATACTTATATATACGAGTTTGTATATGATAGAGTGTGAATGTATATCAGTGAGAGTATGTATGTATGTATGTAATGTATGTATGTGTGTATGTATCTGTATTCTTAGAAACTTACATATATAACTGTCTTTGTGTGTATTAGCATGTATGTATGTGTGCATGTATTAGTATGTATGTATGCATGTATGTATGTGTATATGTAGTATGTATGTATGTATGTATGTATTCTTAGGAACTTCCCCTCGCGCCACACAATACCGGATGTATACGAATATCTTCAGAATGACGGCGTTACACTCTGTCTGCGCTTCAACAAACTCAAAACATTAATGCATTATATTTAACTTTTATATTTTACCCGTCCCTTTGCATTTCATGTTTTTCTATACGTAATATATTCTTTATTTTGACATTTCACCTTTCACACAGACAGACAGACACAGACACAGACACACACACACACACACACACACACACACACACACACACACACACACACACACACACACACAGTCCATTACCTTCCTCTTATTCACTTATTCTGCTTTCTTATTTCACCTACACACACACACACACACACACACACACACACACACACACACACACACACACACACACACACACACACACACACACACACAGTCCATTACCTTCCTCTTATTCACTTATTCTGCTTTCTTATTTCACCTACACACACACACACACACACACACACACACACACACACACACACTGCCCCTTACCTCCCCCTCTCCCACTTTTCCTTCTCTCGTTTTTATCCCGTCTCAAATGTCTTCTTGTTGCCTCTTCCGTAGTTTCCCCTTCCTTTCAGATCATCTTGCCTTTCCTACCCCCAGTTTACCCTCCCATAAGGACTGGCCTACCTGTTTCCCTCCCCTTTCCCACCCTTTCCTTCCCCCCTCTCTCTACCTGATTCCCTCCCACCTTTCCAACCTCTTCCTTCCTTGACTTCCTTTCCCGCCTCTCTCCCTCTCCCTCTGTGTTTGTCTGTCTGTCTCTGTCTGTCTCTCTCTCTCTGCAGTAAACAGTATCGGCGAATATTCTGCACCAGACTGACGCAAGGGCAATGAAGGTGCGTGGGAGTTGCTGCATCACCCTTACCTAACTCTTACCTCACCTCACTACACCTCAGCCTCACTCTACACCTCGTTAACCTCACCTCTTACACCTCAACCTCACTTTACACCTCGTTAACCTCACCTCACACACCTCACATACCCCATCTTTTACCTCCACACACTCTTCACCTCAGATACCTCACTACAGCATGCCATACACTTCGTTACACCTCTTCTCTACCTCACACACGTACACATCACCCCATACACCTCACATACCTCATCTTCTACCTTCACACACACACACACAGACACACACCTGATTTCATACACCTAACACTATCTTGCCACATACACCTCACCACATGTTAATCATACACCATACCCACTACCTTTATTTAACTACCTGTGTATATCTATCACTGTATCTATCTATATCTGTCTATCTGCCTATCTATCACTCTGACTATTTGTGCACAGATGTCATTTTATATTTTTATGCCCATCATCTGCCTCTCTGTCTAACACTGTGAAATGTCTATCTATCTATCCATCTATTTGTCTCTCTAACACTGCGAAATGTTTATCTATCTATCCATCCATCTATCTATCTATCTACGAGTGCCAGGTGAGGTGTTATGATAGGTGATGTGTGGTGATGAAGGGTGATGTATTGGGTACAAGAGTGTGAGATGAAATTAATGAACTTAAGTTATTCTGTGAGATGGAGCGATCGTGAGGTGGAGTGAGTGTGTGTGTGTGTGTGTGAGAGAGAGAGAGAGAGAGAGAGAGAGAGAGAGAGAGAGAAGGAACTGAATTAAGTCACGCCGGATGTCTCTCACTTATTTTCTTTCTTCTTTCTTTTATTTATTTTTACTTTAATTAGATACTTTGAATCGTGACCGGTTTTATGTCGTATCATTCTTGAACATTTTATAATAATAATAATAATAATATTATTATTATTATTATTATTATTATTATTATTATTATCATTATTACGGTATTATATTCAGTTATCTTTAGCCTACTTATCAAGCTGTTTTCTTTATCCAATGATTATTTAACAACATCTACTTTATCGAATAATAATTGCCTTAGTAATTTATTAACGAAGATGTTTACAGTGATGATGATGATGTGTGCGTATATCTATTTATCAACCAATTTTCTCTATCCTATTTATTTACCCGATTTACGTTTATTCAGTTATTAATTGAGTTACGGGCAGGCCTTCAACATCACAGGCCAATTTATGAGGGTGTTTGCAGTGACGTTACATCGACACCATAACTTGTGACAGGGATGGGGGGATAATGAGCTTGTAATTAACTGAGGGTAATGTATAGCATGGTGTGTGTGTGTGTGTGTGTGTGTGTGTGTGTGTGTGTGTGAGAGAGAGAGAGAGAGAGAGAGACAGACAGACAGAGACAGAGAGAGGGGGGGGAGGATAATGAGCACGATAATTACTGACGGTATTATATAGGATGGGGAGTGGGTGGGTCGGTGGGTGGAAGGGCAGATAAGGTGTTAGTGGAAGGAGACTGTGTGGATGGGTGGGTGTGGATGGGGTTGGGAATTGACAGTGTGGGTGTAGGTGTAGACAGGATAATATATGTAGGTGTAGGTATATGTCGTTAAGCATCAAAGGACCCTGTGGTAATGGAAGGGATGATGTGTCTGGCCGTGAAGTGAAGTTGCTGCATGCCTGTGTGGAGTTTTGTCATGTTGGAGAGAGAGAGAGAGAGAGAGAGAGAGAGAGAGAGAGAGAGAGAGAGAGAATATTTTATCCATCACTCACATGTTGCCCTGCCTACAACACACCTCGTCTCTCTCTCTCTCTCTCTCTCTCTCTCTCTCTCTCGTTTACCGTACTCATTTTATCCATCACCACGCCCATGCTTTCCAACCTCCAACACATTATCCACAGGGTGTACTCCCCCCCCCCCCCGCTGTCACTCTAAATCAACGCGTATTGATGGATGTTATATATATATATATATATATATATATATATATATATATATAGAGAGAGAGAGAGAGAGAGAGAGAGAGAGAGAGAGAGAGAGAGAGAGAGAGATTTATATGATTGGCACCAGAGTGAGACCAAGGTTGGAGTGAGTCAGGTGATTGTTTCAGCTCACTTCGCACAAGTGCACAACAGCTTAAAGGTGTCCCCAACAGAGCACAGCTCATAGCACACACACACACACACACACACACACACACACACACACACACACACACACACACACACACTGGTAGACTCAGTAGTGGTCACCATCCTCAGGACACAAAACAACTTCAAAGGACGCAAAACAAAAGAACAGAAAACAATGACAACCTGCATAAAAAACTA
>NC_136987.1:1487500-1495000 GCF_032717465.1 Coenobita brevimanus
TAGGTAGAGATAAGAGGGGAGGGAGCCAAGCAGGTAGGAGGAGATAAAGATGGAGGGAGAGAGATAGGAAACTAAGCAGACTGGTATAAAGGGAGGGAAGGAGAGAGATAGGAAGGACTTAGATGAGAGAGAGAGAGAGAGAGAGAGAGAGAGAGAGAGAGAGAGAGAGAGAGAGAGAGAGAGAGAGAGAGAGAGGTCATAGCATGAAGTTCTTTACTCTTCCTTAAACTTTATATTTCTGTGTCAACCACTTTCTTCTCTCTCTCAGTTAAAGTTATGATCATTTTCCAACTTCACAATCCACCACAGCGACCACCAGGAAGGTTTTTCAGTGGAGCCTAAGTTCTGATAGGGGAGAGGGACATTACGTAACACTTCCCGTAGCGATTCATTCTATACACTACACGTCAGTATCTTCTTGTATGTCACTGATGCAACGTGAGGGATAATGGAGTAATTAGTGTGTTTGTTGTTAGAGAGGGAGGTGTGAGCTGGGAGCAGGGCAATGAAATGGCGGGGAACAGGGCGACATGGAGGCGATTTGTTTGTGGCCACCCTTTACGGGATTGAGTCCGGCAGTAGATAGATAGACAGATTATTCGAGGGATGGGTTGGAGAGGTGTGAGTGGCAGGGGTGTGGTGAGGGAAGCATGGAGGAAATTAAGATGCTTTATGCCGACAGGATGTGATGGTGTAGTACAAAAAATAAATCGCCATGGAAGAGGTGTTAGGCAGCTTGTCACCTAGAATACGGCTGCTTGAGTCAGAGTTTCACCATGTCATTTATATTTATTTATTCATATTTTCGTAGGTGTCATGGATAATAGATGGGAATGTTAAGGGGTTGTGTGCTAAATAAATCGCTAAAGGAGAGATGCCACGGTGCCACATTGGATTGTCCGGGTTCTCTCGCCCGACTCGGTCCAGTTTGCGTCAGTGTTCACCAGCCTTGTGTGTGTGTGTGTGTGTGTGTGTGTGTGTGTGTCGCTGATGATGGATGACGGGGACAGCCGCGTTGTTTATCATTACGCTGTGCTTTGTCAGGCTGTTAATAGTGTGCGTGTGTGTGTGTGTGTGTGTGTGTGTGTGTGTGTGTGTGTGTGTGTGTGTGTGTGTGTGTGTGTGTGTGTGTGTGTGTGTGTGTGTGTGTGTGTGTGTGTGTGTGTGTGTGTGTGTGTGTGTGTGTGTGTGTGTGTGTGTGTGTGTGTGTGTGTGTGTGTGTGTGTGTGTTGGGCAGTGTTTAGGATGATGATGATATTTATTGTTACTACTATATACTATTTTTAGTGGGAATAGTTGCGATGATGATGACTTATTATTATTATTATTATTATTATTATTATAAGCAGTAGTAGAAGTACTGATGGTGGCAGCAGTAGTTAGTATGATGCAGTAGTAGTAGTAGTGGTAAAATGTTGTAGTAACCTCTGTCTTATTTTTCAGAGTGTCTGGCCCAACGCAGCCGAAAGTGAACGAGTAAAGAGCACTGCAGTGTCGGAGACGAAGGGATAAGAGAAGGAAGGTTTGAAGGGAGAGAAGGAGGTGGGGAGGAGGGGAGGAGGGAGAGGAAAGGGGAGATAAAAAGAAGGGAGAAAGGGACAGGGGAAGGAAACAACGGAGTGTGAGGAAAGGATATGGGAAAGAAAAAGAAGTTGGATACACAGAAGGAGATGAGAAAAAGGGAAATGAGGAGGTGGAGAAAAGAGGAGAGGAAATACAATGAAGTAGAGAAAAAGGAGGACGAGAAAGGGAATCAGAGAGGAGAGAGAAATGGAAGGAAGGAGGGAGGAAAGAGGGAACAGGAGATACAAGATGAAAAAAAGATGAAAGAATAAGAGAGAAGTGGTAGGTAGGAAATGGGGAAAAAAGACAAGGAAGCAAAGAGGAGGCAGAGAAGGAAGGAAAGGAAAGGAGGAAGATAAGGAAGGATGGGGGTAAAGAAAAGGGGGCGAAGGAGAGAGAAGGAATAATGGAAGAAGGGTGAGGGCAGGAACTGTAGGAACGCAGAATGATAAAGAAAGGAAAAGAGGCTAGGAAAGAAGGAAGGGTAGAAGAAAGAGGGAAGGACGAAGGGTAGGGATAGGAGAGAAGGAAGGATGGAAGGGTGAGGGTGAGGTCAACAGCTGTAAAAACGTAATGTGATACAGCGAGGGGCCCTTCTGTGTGTGTGGATCCCAGAATCTGCCTTAGTCCCCCTTCGATATAAAAATTAACTCATCCCTTAGTCACCATCCTGTGTTTAAGTTGCTTAGCACAACAGTATCTGGAAATTTGACTCAGTAACCCCTTCGATATAAACATTAGCTAATCCCTTATTGACTTTCTTGTATTTACGTCGCGTAAGTAGTATAACCTCATTCACATTCTCTTTGTTTATGTCTGGTTTGAATAGTGTTAATGCGTTTTCTGGTAAAATGAGGAAATATTGATGAGAATGTATGAGAATCAGCATCTTTACACACATCCATATATACCCTAACTCACCCCCTCTACCCTATTATCTGTCCTGTGTTTACGTCGCTTTTAATACTATTACAATGTTTTTTTAGTGAACTGGGGAAATATTAATGGGAGTGTATGAAAATGTGCATTGATACACGTCTCTGTACTGACCGATTCAGCCCCTCTACCCTCATCCAGTGTCCTCTGTGTGTGTTATGACTTTATCTGGTGAACTGATGAACGAAGAGAAAGGTGTGGAAAGGCGAGAGATCACGAAGAAATTTGCTAAAGCTATAGCGAAAAAAAAAAAGAGGATTGAAGAATTGTATAGTGAATGAAGAAGTTTTTCATTTGTTTTATTATTATTATTATTGTATTTCAGTGAAGTGTATTATGGTACAAAAATGTACCTATGTAACGTAGTGCAATGAAGTGTACTTGAAATGATTTTGTAACGTGGAAGAATTTTGTAACCTGTTGTACTGTACTTAGAGAAAAACATTGTACTTTTTCATTACTGTGCCTACTGTGCAAGAAAATTTAACTATTATTACAGATTGTTTGAATGTTATTGGTGACTAGAACTGCATATCATGAGGAAAGCACTGAAATTAAAAAGTGAGTGAGGAGGTAAGACATAAAACTTGTACTGGTATCTGTGTATATATGTTTGCTTGACGCAGCATCCTGTGAGAGGTGATCCAGAAAAAAAGATTGCAAGTAAAGCGAGTGTCCACGTGAATAAATAGATAGATAGATAAGTAAAAGGTGAATAAACATCGCCTCTTCCCCTGGCGACACATCCACGTCCAGTCTTACAAAGAAGACAGAGGGATAAAAATGTAAAGAAGGAGGATTCAACACTACTACTACTACAACAACAGCAACTACCACAACTGGCACTACTATTACTACTACTACTACTCGTCAGGAGGAAGTGGCTGTACAGTATTCAGGAACCAACTACAAGCTTCTCTCTCAGTCTTGACGGTAAGGGATGCTGGGATTTTGAAAGTGTGTTTGCTATTGGATGGAAGGGATGGAGAGTTGTAAGCGACAGGGATATGAGTTGGAGGGAGGGTCGCCTGATGTTGAAAGAGTGACATCGAGGGGTATATGAGTGAGAAAAGCGTGAGTTGGAGAGATGGCAGCGTGATAACAGAGGACAGAATGACATGGAGGCTAATCGTCTGTGGGCAAAATTTCAGAATGTCACACCATATTTCATGATTTTTATTCATTAAATAACTTCATCCGTTTAGCAGTAAGAACACACACACACACACACACACACACACACACACAGACACACACACACACACACACACACACACACACACACACACACACACAGGGACGAAAACACACCCATAACTTCCATTAAAGATATGGATTAATTTGACAGGAAATGTTGTAACTCGGTGGAGAGAGAGAGAGAGAGAGAGAGAGAGAGGGAGAGGCGGGGGGGATGGCCAAAGGTAAATGCACCTACTCGTAAACCCAGGTCACACCACACCAACCACATTTACCACACCTACAAACCACAACTACCACCATTACCACACACACACACACACACACACACACACACACACACACACACACACACACACACACACACATACACCACTATCAAATTACATCTTAGCACCTCCCAGCACCCATCTCTCTCTCTCTCTCTCTCTCTCGTCCCCTCAGGCCATAACTCATCGTAATGGCGTGTATTTGCCCTCATAAAGCAGGGGTAGGGCCGCCGACCGCTTCACAACGATGGGGCACCGCGGGAAGGGGTCACACAGTGTTCTGTTTCACTCTAATTAATTCTCTCATTCACTATCATATAACAGCACTTACCAGCTTCCATTCATCCATCTGTCTCTCTCTCTCTCTCTCTCAAAACACACACACACACACACACACCGCTCGCTGGTGCAGTGGACACCGCTCGCTGGTGCAGTGGTAACGTTCCCGCATGCCAACTGGTGGACGGGAGTTCGCGCCTCGCTCAGGTTGCGAAAAGTTTCACTGACGAAGTGGGTGGTTACTGTCCCCCTTGAGCAAGGGGACGGGTGTGTGCGTGTGTGAAGGTCACAGCCTTGCCCTTAGATCGGACTATATGAGCTTTCAGCTCCCTTCCGGGAGGGTAAAAGCTGACGATCACGACCATCAAGTGATCCTGACCGACCCGGTGAATTACACACACACGGCAGGAATGGACGAATCACCGTGGACTCCCTGATGCCACACAGATTTTAATGGCAAACGTATTTATAACTCCTTAACCTCAAAGAATGACCCCCAACCCTAAGAAAACAGTGAGAGAGAGAGAGAGAGAGAGAGAGAGAGAGAGAGAGAGAGAGAGAACATCGAATTTTGAGATCAACAGCAGAATTGAAGTAAAAATCAGTACACAGGTATACATCTATTGACGGTTACCTTCGCTTATTTCTATACTTTTATTTTACATAGCCTACCCAGGACTTGCATTGCATCTGGAATCATGGGGCCAAATAAATCGCAAAGTGGAATGCAACACCCTAATTCTCTATTGCCATTCTCTGTTAGCCTGCATCCCACATGACAGAGAGCAGTCAAGAATATAGGAAGGATGAACAGGTGCGATCCGACTCACTTTTAAGAAATTATCGTCGAAAATAGGGACCTGCCATTCCACTTGACGGTTTAATGTTGAAGCATAAGGCCAATAGGGTACACATACAGCCAAGAACCGGACGTATCTACTAATGGGGCGTAAGCAATACTCACCACTGTAGGTACGATGAGGGCTGACTGACAGGATAGGACCGCATCGTAAACACTTCCTGTAAACATAAGAACAATACAGGTTAAGGCAGTGGCTGTGGTGGATAGGTGGTAAGTGTGGTAGATAAGTGGTAGCCAGGTGGTTAATCTTGTAGACAGATGGTAGCTGTGGTAGATAGGCGTTAGTGTGATGGTGGTGTGGTGGGTTTGATAGTTGTGGTACTGGTGGTAGGTTCATCTATAGGTGTGGTAATGGTGGTAACTGTGGTAAATAAGTGACAGTGGGTTTTGGTAGTTGTGGTACTGGTGGTAAGCTCATCAACAGGTGTGGTAATTGTGGTAGCTGTGGTATATAGGTGATAGTGGGTTTTGGTAGTTGTGGTACTGGTGGTAAGTTCATCAACAGGTTTGGTAATTGTGGTAGCTGTGGTATTTGTGGTTCTGGTACTGATGGTGGATGTAGAGGGAAATTAAAGTTGAAAAATTCTCTCTCATCTTTCTTCCCCTCCTCCATTTTTTCCTCCCGTCCCTCCTCTTTTCCCTAAATCGTCAACGTTGAGGAAAATGGAAATATTATGCCTTTCTTCTTTCTGGGTGACAGAGTGACTTGGAGGCGTTTTGTCTGCGGCCACCCTTTGCGGGATTAGGGCGTCGGGCTATAGATAGATAGATAGATTCTTTCTTTCTCTCCTCTTTCTCTTCCTTCCCTCCCCCTTTCCTTTCCCCCCTCCCTCTCTCTCTTCCCCTCTCCCTCTACGTTTCGTCTCTCTTTCCTTCCCTCAGTGTTCCCTCTCTCCTTCCTCCTCCCAGATCTTACCCTTTCCTTCCTCAGACCTGTGTTTCTCTCTTTCCACCCCTTTCCCTCCCTTCCCTCCGTCTCTTACTTCGTCTCCTTCCTTCCCTCCACCTTCCCCTCCCCTTCCTCCCTCATAACACCTGTGCTTTGATGGCGATAGCATAGAGAGAGAGAGAGAGAGAGAGAGCAATGATACCCAGTAGCCTCATAAATTTGATATATTAGACGAAAAAAGTTGAGTTCTGATTTAGGTCGCTCGGCTTACCATCGCACGTGGGAGCAAATAAATAACGTTAAAAATATAAACGAATAAATGATCATATATATTTTTTTTAAAGTGACGAGGAAATATTTAGTTTGAAAATATTACGGGCTTTTAAAAGTTTGGTTTAATATTATTCCTTAGTTTCTTTTTCTTACTCTCTGGACTCTCACCTCACCCCATCCTTGGGAAGGAAAATGTCTGATGATGATGATGATGATGAGCACTACTTATAACAAAGGAAACTAAACGCATAAATTAACATTTTTAAAATCATTCGCTAAAAAGGAAATAAATCATGTATAAATGGATCAATATATATATATATATATATATATATATATATATATATATATATATATATATATATATATATATATATATATCACCAGACTCCAAATAAAAACCTACCGGTACACACTTTTACTTTTAAAAAGAACACGCAGCTTTCGACACACTGGATAAAACCTATTGCATCATATTTTTTTAAAAGACTGAACGAAAATATACCAAACAGACATTAGCAAGGCCAATGCACTGAAGTCCAAGTATCGTCGTCATTGTCGTAGTAGTAGTAGTAGTAGTAGTATCTGCAGCCCCGCAAACTACTGGTATGGAACGTGTAGAGCCATAGAAGAAATTGACACAAGAATATGATGGTAGTCACGAAGAGGAAACTGGGTAGTGGTAGCAGTAGTGTACCAGCGGTAGTAGCTGCAACCCCAGGCTCGTCTGAACGTGAACCCAATGGAGTGCAGGCTGAAGCTGGCCTTCTCCACCGTCCTCCTTTCAGAGGATAGGGAATTGAATCGTGCTAAAAATCAGTGAGCTAGAGCAACATCCGGCCACCACACGAAGGCGCCTCCCTCCAGCGCTATGCATCACAAAATTATTTTCCTGGTATGTTGAAAATGTGTTAATCCGTGTTAATGTTGGTGATGCGCTGTTTCTGAATTCTCTGTTTAGGAAAATTGTTGTGAGGTCGCTTGAGGTGAGAGAGAGAGAGAGAGAGAGAGAGAGAGAGAGAGAGAGAGAGAGAGAGAGAGAGAGAGAGAGAGAGGGGGAAGGCAGGGGGGGGAATGCAAAGTGTTTTATTTGGGGAAGAGAGGGAGCTGGTGACGAGTTGGAGGGGAGGGGTAGGGATGGCGAAAGGAGGAAAGAGAGAGAAGAGGAAGGATGAGAAGACAGTGTGAGGGAAGTGAGGAGTAATGATGAGGTCAGCTGTGTTTGGGAGAGG